>NC_053022.1:73375013-73410596 GCF_003073215.2 Triticum urartu | reverse complement strand
TTAATACTTTTGTTGTAGTTGTGGATGCTTGCAATAGAGGTTAATCATAAGTGGGATGCTTGTCCAAGTAAGGGCAGCACCCAAGCACCGGTCCACCCACATACCAAATTATCAAAGTACCGAACGCGAATCATATGAACGTGATGAAAACTAGCTTGACGATATTCCCATGTGTCCTCGGGAGCGCTTTACATCATATAAGAGTTTGTCCAAGCTTGTCCTTTGCTACAAAAAGGATTGGGACACCTTGCTGCACTTTATTTACTTTTGTTACTTGTTGCTCGTTACAAATTATCCTATCACAAAACTATCTGTTACCACTTGTTTCAGTACTTGTAGAGAATACCTTGCTGGAAACCGCTTATCATTTCCTTCTACTCCTCATTGGGTTCGACACTCTTACTTATCGAAAGGACTATGATAGATCCTCTATACTTGTGGGTCATCAAGACTCTTTTCTGGCGCCGTTGCCGGGGAGTGAAGCGCCTTTGGTGGGTGGAATTTGGTAAGGAAAAATTTATATAGTGTGCTAAAATTTACTATCACTTGTTACTATGGAAAGTAATCCTCTGAGGGGCTTGTTCGGGGTATCTTCACCCCGACCAGTAGAGCAAAGAGTTGCTCCTCAACCTACTGAACCTACTGAAAGTGAAAATGTCTGCTTTGTAATTCCTTCGGGTATGATAGAAAAACTGCTAGCTAATCCCTTTTTAGGAGATGGAACAAAACATCCTGATGAGCATCTAATATATGTGGATGAAGTTTGTGGATTATTTAAGCTTGCAGGTGTACCCGGATATGTTGTTAAGAAGAAGGTCTTACCTTTATCTTTTAAGGGAGATGCATCGACATGGTATAGGCTATGTGATGATATGGGGTCTTAGAATTAAAAACGATTGAAATTGGAATTTCATCAGAAGTTTTATCCTATGCATCTTGTTCATCGTGATCACAATTATATATATAATTTTTGGCCTCGCGAAGGAGAAAGCATCGCTCAAGCTTGGGGGAGGCTTAAATCAATGTTATATTCATGCCCCAATCATGAGCTCTCAAGAGAAATGATTATTCAAAAATTTTATGCTCGGCTTTCTGATAGCAATCGCACCATGCTTGATACTTCTTGTGCTGGCTCTTTTATGATGAAGACTATTGAATTCAAATGAGATTTATTGGAAAGAATTAAATGCAACTCTGAAGATTGGGACCTCGACAAAGGTAAGGAGTCAGGTATGACACCTAGTTTTGATTGTGTTAAATCTTTTATGGATACTGATGTTTTCCGTAAATGTAGCACTAAATATGGACTTGACTCTGACATAGTAGCTTCTTTCTATGAATCTTTTGCTACTTATGTTGATCTCCCCAAGGAGAAGTGGTTTAAATATCATCCTCCCATAGAAGTAAAAGTAGCTGCACCTATTAAAGTTGAATAAAAGATTGTCACTTATAATGATCGTATTGTTCCTACTTCTTATGCTGAGAAACCACCTTTTCCTGTTAGGATAAAGGATCATGCTAAAGCTTCAACTGTGGTTCGTAAAAGCAATATTAAAACTTATACACCTCATGAGCAAATTAAAGTTGAACCTGATATTGCTATTGTTAAAGATCTCTTGTCTGATAATATTGATGGGCATGTTATTCATTTCCTTGATGAGACTGCTAGAATTGCTAAACCTTGTGGTAAAGATAAAAACAGACCGGTGGTAGGCATGCCTGTTATGTCTGTTAAAATAGGAGATCATTGTTATCATGGCTTATGTGATATGGGTGCTAGTGCTAGCGCAATACCTTATTCCTTATACAAAGAAATTATGCATGATATTGCACCTGCTGAGATAGAAGATATTGATGTCACAATTAAACTTGCCAATAGAGATACTATTTCACCAATGGGAATTGTTAGAGATGTTGAAGTCTTTTGTGGGAAAACTAAATATCCTGCTGATTTTCTTGTTCTTGGTTCCCCACAAGATAGCTTTTGTCCAATTATATTTGGTAGACCCTTCTTAAACACTATTAATGCTACCATAGATTGCAAAAGGGATGTTGTTACTATCGGTCTAGATGATATGACTCATGAATTTAATTTCTCTAAATTTAGTAGACAACACCGTGAAGAAGAATTACCTAGTAAGGATGAAATTATTGGTCTTGTTTCTATTGCCGTACCTCCTAGTGATCCTTTAGAACAATATTTGCTGGACCATGAAAATGACATGTTTATGAATGAAAGAAGGGAAATACATGAAGTATTCTTTAAACAGGAACCTATTCTGAAACACAATTTGCCTGTTGAAATCCTAGGGGATCCTCCTCCACCCAAGGGTGATCCCGTGTTTGAGCTTAAACCGTTACCTGATACTCTTAAATATGCTTATCTTGATGAGAAAAAGATATATCATGTTATTATTAGTGCTAACCTTTCAGAGCATGAGGAGGAGAGATTATTGAAAACTCTGAAGAAGCACTGTGCTGCTATTGGTATACTCTTGATGATCTTAAGGGCATTAGTCCCACTCTATGTCAACATAAAATTAATTTGGAAGAAGATACTTAACCAGTTCGTGATCATCAACGATGGCTGAATCCTAAAATGAAAGAAGTGGTAAGAAAGGAAATACTAAAGCTCCTTGAGGCAGGTATAATCTATCCCGTTGTTGATAGTCAGTGGGTAAGTCCTGTCCATTGTGTCCCTAAGAAGGGAGGTATTACTGTTGTTCCTAATGATAAAGATGAATTGATTCCTCAAAGAATTATTACAGGTTACAGGATGGTAATGGATTTCCGCAAATTAAATAAGGCAACTAAAAAGGATCATTACCCCTTACCTTTTATCGATCAAATGCTAGAAACACTATCCAAACATACACATTTTTGCTTTCTAGATGGTTATTCTGGTTTCTCTCAAAGACCTGTGCCAGCCAAAGATCAATCAAAGACTACTTTTACTTGCCCTTTTGGTACTTTTTCTTATAGACTTATGCCTTTTGGTCTATGTAATGCACCTGCTACCTTTAAAAGATGCATGATGGTTATATTCTCTGACTTTTGTGAAAAGATTTGTGAGGTTCTCATGGATGATTTCTCCGTCTATGGATCTTCTTTTGATGATTGCTTGAGCAACCTTGATCGAGTTTTGCAGAGATGTGAAGAAACTAATCTTGTCTTGAATTGGGAAAAGTGCCACTTTATGGTTAATGAAGGTATTGTCTTGGGGAATAAAGTTTCTGAAAGAGGTATTGAGGTTGATGAAGCCAAGGTTGATGCTATTGAAAAGATGCCATGTCCCAAGGACATCAAAGGTATAAGAAGTTTCCTTGGTCACGCCGGATTTTATAGGAGGTTCATTAAGGACTTCTCAAAAATTTCTCGGCCCCTGACTAATTTATTAAAAAAATATACCATTTGTTTTTGATGATGATTGTGTAGAAGCATTTGAAATACTTAAGAAAGCATTGATCTCTGCACCTATCATTCAGCCACCTGATTGGAATTTACCCTCTGAAATTATGTGTGACGCCAGTAATTATGCTGTAGGTGCTGTTCTAGGGCAAAGAGTTAATAAGAAATTAAATGTTATTCAATATGCTAGTAAGACCCTAGACAATGCTCAAAGAAATTATGCTACTACTGAAAAAGAATTTTTAGCAGTTGTATTTGCTTGTGATAAGTTCAGACCTTATATTGTTGAATCTAAAGTAACTATTCACACTGATCATGCTGCTATTAAATATCTTATGGAAAAGAAAGATGCTAAACCTAGACTTATTAGATGGGTTCTCTTGCTACAAGAATTTGACTTACATATTGTTGATAGAAAGGGAATTGAGAACCCCATTGCAGACAACTTGTCTAGGTTAGCAAATGTTCTTGATGACCCACTTCCTATTGATGATAGCTTTCCTGATGAGTAATTAAATGTCATAAATGCCTCTCATACTGCTCCATGGTATGCTGATTATGCTAATTACATTATTGCTAAGTTTATACCACCTAGTTTCACATACCAGCAAAAGAAAAAGTTCTTCTATGGTTTGAGGCATTACTTTTGGGATGACCCACATCTTTATAAAGAAGGAGTAGATGGTGTTATTAGACGTTGTGTACCTGAGCATGAACAGGAACAGATCCTACACAAGTGTCACTCTGAAGCTTATGGAGGACACCATGCTGGAGATAGAACTGCACATAAGGTATTGCAATCTGGTTTTTATTGGCCTACTCTCTTCAAGGATGCCCGTAAGTTTGTCTTATCTTGTGATGAATGTCAAAGAATTGGTAATATTAGTAGACGTCAAGAAATGCCTATGAACTATTCACTTGTTATTGAACCATTTGATGTTTGGGGCTTTGACTATATGGGACCTTTTCCTTCCTCTAATGGATATACACATATTTTAGTTGCTGTTGATTACGTTACTAAGTGGGTAGAAGCTATTCCAACTAGTAGTGATGATCATAACACTTCTAATAAAATGCTTAAAGAAGATATTTTTCCAAGATTTGGAGTCCCTAGATATTTAATGACTGGTGTGGTTCACATTTTATTCATGGTGCTTTCCGTAAAATGCTTGCTAAATATGATGTTAATCATAGAATTGCATCTCCTTATCACCCACAGTCTAGTGGTCAAGTAGAATTGAGTAATAGAGAGCTCAAATTAATTTTGCAAAAGACTGTTAATAGATCTAGAAAGAATTGGTCCAAGAAACTTGATGATGCATTATGGGCCTATAGAACTGCATATAAAAATCCTATGGGTATGTCTCCGTATAAAATGGTTTATGGAAAAGCATGTCACTTACCTCTCGAACTAGAACACAAGGCATATTGGGTTATTAAAGAGCTCAATTATGATTTTAAACTTGCCGGTGAGAAGAGGTTATTCGATATTAGCTCACTCGATGAATGGAGAACCCAAGCCTATGAAAATGCCAAGTTGTTTACAGAAAAAGTTAAAAGATGGCATGATAAAAGGATACAAAAGCGTGAGTTTAATGTAGGTGACTATGTATTGTTATACAACTCTCGTTTAAGATTTTTTGCAGGAAAACTTCTCTCTAAATGGGAAGGTCCTTACGTTATGGAGGAGATCTATCATTCCGATGCCATAAAAATCAACAACTTCGAAGGCAAAAATCCGAAGGTGGTGAACGGTCAAAGAATCAAACATTATATCTCAGGTAATCCCATAAATGTTGAAACCAATGTTATTGAAACCGTAACCCCAGAGGAATACATAAGGGACACTTTTCGAAACGTTCCAGACTCCGGAAAGGAATAGGTATGTGGTACGGTAAGTAAACCGACTCCAATACCGTTTTTAAGGCAATATTTCTCCGTTTTGGAATATTTAGAAAAATAGAAAAATAAGAAGCAGTACGGGAAGGACATGAGGGTGGAAGGCGCGCCCTACCCCCCTGGGCGCGCCATACCCCCATGGGCATGCCCCCTACCTCGTGGGCACCTCGTGCGCTTTTCGGACTCGGTTTTCTTACACGACACGTATTTTGGTCGGTAAAAATTCATTATATAATCTCTCGGAGGTTTTGACTCCCGTACCACACAATTATCTTATGTCTTTGTTTCGAGCTGTTTTCTGTCATGGTGGTCAAGGCCAGGCACTATGTCGTCTCCCTCCTCCTCCAACCATGAGAGCAACGATGCTTGGATAATGAAGATAGAGCTGAAGAGAGAAGAACCCATGGAGATCAACAAGGATGAAGGGATCAACAAGGCCATGGAGGACCAAGTTCCGGCAACAAAAGACACCCTTCAACTTGATCACAATCTTCTTACCCCAACAAAGATCGAAGCTTTCAAGATGATTGAGTTAGCTCGTATACAAAATAAGTATCTCACACGTGAAAATATTTTGTTGAAGGAGCATATCATCGCACTCAAGGGCATTAAACGCAAGTTAGAAGACCTCCTACGCTCGATGTGCGACTATCCATCATCAACAAGTCCACCTTCTTCACCAACAAATGAGACATAATCACATGGGTATGGGCACTCCCCTTGGCAACTGCCAAGCTTGGGGGAGTGCCCTGGTATCGTATCACCATCACTTTTATCTTTACCGTTTTTCTTAGTTCGATCCTTTTGGTAATATCTTGATCTAGTAGAATAAAAGTTCTTAATATGATCTAGTTGTGAGTTTTGCTTTATAATCCTTCTATGTAATGGAGTCCGTGAGTTATATAATAAAGATTAGTGTTGAGTCAAGGGCTTGATTCTTTTGCCATGATCCTAAGTGAATAAAAGAAAAGAGAACGAAATAAAAAGAAACAAAGAGATCATGTGAGTCTTATGGAGAGTAATGAGCTCACATAGAAAAAGTATGATGAATAAAAGTTGTTGAGAGTTGACAAACATAGTTTTGGTCATCGTTGCAATTAATAGGAAGTAATAAAGAAAGAGAGGTCTCCACATATAGATATACTATCTTGGACGTCTTTTATGATTGTGAGCACTCATTAAAATATGACATGCTAAAGAGTTGATGTTGGACAAGGAAGACAACATAATGGGTTATGTTTTCTAACATCTGAGGTAAATTATATTGTCATGGACCATCCAACATGGTTGAGCTTGCCTTTCCCCCTCGTGCTAGCCAAATTCATCGCACCAAGTAGAGATACTACTTGTGCTTCCAAATACCCTTAAACCAGTTTTGCCATGAGAGTCCACTATACCTACATATGGATTGAGTAAGATCCTCTAAGTAAGTTGTCATCGGTGTAAGTAATAAAAATTGCTCTCTAAATATGTATGATTTATTAGTGTGGGAGAAAATAAGCTTTATACTATCGTGTGATATGGAAGAAATAAAAGCGACAGACTGCATAATAAAGTCCATATCACAAGTGGCAATATAAAGTGACATTCTCTTGCACTAAGATTTTGTGCATCAAACCATAAAAGCACATGACAACCTCTGCTTCCCTCTGCGAAGGGCCTATCTTTTACTTTTATCTCCTACCTTGCATAAGAGTCATGGTGATCTTCACCCTTCCTTTTTACATTTTATCCTTTGGCAAGCACAGTATGTTGGAAAGATCCTGATATATATGGCTAATTGGATGTGAGTTTTCATGAACTATTATTGTTGACATTACCCTTGAGGTAAAGCATTGGGAGGCAAAACTATAAGCCCCCATCTTTCTCTGTGTCCGATTAAACCTCCATACCCATAAGTATTGCGTGAGTGTTAGCAATTGTGAAAGACTATATGATAGTTGAGTATGTGGACTTGCTGAAAAGCTCTTATATGTTGACTCTTTCCTATGTTATGATAAATTGCAATTGCTCCAATGACTGAGATTATAGTTTGTTAGTTGTCAATAAAGTTTATGATTCATACTTGAAATTGTGATTGAATAGTTACCCTAGAATAAGAAATTATATGACAAGAATAACATAAGTTGATGTTCTAAGAATGATCATGATGCCCTCATGTCCGTATTTTATTTTATCAACACCTCTATCTCTAAACATGTGGACATATTTTTTTGATTTCGGCTTTCGCTTGAGGACAAGCGAGGTCTAAGCTTGGGGGAGTTGATACATCCATTTTGCATCATGCTTTTATATCGATATTTATTGCATTATGGGCTATTATTACACATTATGTCACAATACTTATGCCTATTCTCTCTTATTTTACAAGGTTTACCTAAAGAGGGAGAATGCCGGCAGCTGGGATTCTGGGCTGGAAAAGGAGCAAATATTAGAGACCTATTCTGCACAGCTCCAAAAGTCCTGAAACTTCACGGAAGACATTTTCAGAATATATAAAAAATACTCAGCGGAAGAAATTCACCAGGGGGGCCACACCCTGCCCACGAGGGTGGGGGTGCGCCCTACCCCCCTGGGCGCGCCCCCTACCTCGTGGGCCCCCTAGTGGCCCTCTAGTGGCCATCTTCTGCTATATGAAGTCTTTCGATGGGAAAAAAATAAGAAGCCATCTTCTCGGACGAAACTCCGCCGCCACGAGGCGGAACCAATCTAGGGCTCTGGCAGAGCTGTTCTGCCCGGGAAACTTCCCTCGCGGAGGGGGAAATCATCGCCATCGTCATCACCAACGCTCCTCTCATCGGGAGAGGGCAATCTCCATCAACATCTTCATCAGCACAATCTCCTCTCAAAACCCTAGTTCATCTCTTGTATCCAATTCTTGTCTCCAAGTCCGAGATTGGTGCTAGTAGGTTGCTAGTAGTGTTAATTACTCCTTGTAGTTGATGCCAGTTGGTTTGTTTGGTGGAAGATCATATGTTCAGATCCTATATGCATATTAATACCCCTCTGATTATGAACATGTTTATGCTTTTTGAGTATTTACGTTTGTTCCTGAGGACATGGGACAAGTCTTGCTATTAGTAGTCATGTGAATTTGGTATTCGTTCGATATTTTGATGAGATGTATGTTGTCTCTCCTCTAGTGGTGTTATGTGAACGTCGACTACATGACACTTCACCATTATTTGGGCCTAGAGTAAGCCATTGGGAAGTAATAAGTAGATGATGGGTTGCTAGAGTGACAGAAGCTTAAACCCTAGTTTATGCGTTGCTTCGTAAGGGGCTGATTTGGATCCATATGTTTCATGCTATGGTTAGGTTTACCTTAATACTTTTGTTGTAGTTGTGGATGCTTGCAATAGAGGTTAATCATAAGTGGGATGCTTGTCCAAGTAAGGACAGTACCTAAGCACCGGTCCACCCACATACCAAATTATCAAAGTACCGAACGAAATCATATGAGCGTGATGAAAACTAGCTTGACGATATTCCCATGTGTCCTCGGGAGCGCTTTTCTCTATATAAGAGTTTGTCCAGGCTTGTCCTTTGCTACAAAAAGGATTGGGCCACCTTGCTGCACCTTATTTACTTTTTTTACTTGTTGCTCGTTACAAATTATCCTATCACAAAACTATCTGTTACCACTTGTTTCAGTACTTGCAGAGAATACCTTGCTGGAAACCGCTTATCATTTCCTTCTACTCCTCGTTGGGTTTGACACTCTTACTTATCGAAAGGACTATGATAGATCCCCTATACTTGTGGGTCATCAAGCGCCGCCTCCTCATCGGTGACCCTCCTTCATGCTGCTCGGCCTCGTCTATCCAGGCAGGTAATCCACACCCGACCCCCATCATCCTCCTCCTTCCAAATCCCACATGCCCCGACCGCCGGCGTGAGCGTGACACCTTCCACCCAAATCACCAACCCCCCCCCACCAAATAAGCGCCGCCCTAAGCCATGTTGCACGCAGTATAGCCAGGATCTCAAGGAGCATTTGGCAGTGAAGAAGAAAATCGCGGCCGCACGCGCGGATGAGGTCGCGATGGCTGCCATTCGTGTCGACCACCAGATCTTGCAGGAGCACCTTGCCATTTGCTATTGGGGAACTTAGTAATTTCAAAAAAATCCTACGCACATCCAATATCATGGTTATGCATAGCAACGAGAGGGGAGAGTATGTCTACATACCCTCGTAGACCGAAAGCGGAAGCGTTTATCAACGCGGTTGATGTAGTCGTACACCTTCATGATCCGTCCCGATCAAGTACCGAACGTACGGCGCCTTCGCGTTCAACAAACGTTCAGCTCGATGACATCCTCTCCTTATCGATCCAGCAAGAGGGGCGAAATAGTAGATGATTTCCGGCAGCACGATGGCGTAGTGACGGTGTTGGTGAAGAACAATCTCCGCAGGGCTTCGCCTAAGCACTACAAAAAACTATTGTGGAGGATAAACTAGAGGGGACGGGGTTGCGGCACACGGCTTGGTGTCTCTTGATGTGTCCTGGGTGCTAGCCCTACCCCTCTATTTATATGTTGAGCCTTGGGGTCGAAACTTGGAGTAAAAGCCTCCACAAAGTCGGTTTCACCCGAAAGGAAAGAGTCCTTCTCAGACTCCAGCTCCAGACGTCAGGGTTTCCGACATCTGGACCCAGACGCCAGGGACCCTGGCGTCTAGCCTCTGGACTCCGCAAAACTTCCTTTTGCGCTTTCCAAAAACCTTGTGGGCTTTCCCCTTTGGCCCAAATAAAGTGTTCTCGTACCCAAACATTTCGGGAAACATCCGGAACCCCTTCCGGTGAATTCCGGAACCCTTCCGTAGACCAAACACTATTATCCCACATATCAACCTTTATATCCGAACCATTTCGGAGTTCCTCGTCATTTCCGTGATCTTATCCGGAACTCCGAACAACATTCGGTTACCAACATACATAACTCATAAATATTATATCGTCAATGAACGTTAAGCGTGCAGACCCTACAGGTTCGAGAACTATGTAGACATGACCGAGACACTTCTCTGGTCAATAACCAATAGCAGAACCTGGATGCCCATATTGGCTCCTACATATTCTACGAAGATCTTTATCGGTCGAACCGCATAACAATATACGTTGTTACCTTTGTCATCGGTATGTTACGTGCCCGAGATTCGACCGTCGGTATCTCAATACCTAGTTCAATCTCGTTACTGGCAAGTCTCTTTACTCGTTCTGTAATGCATCATCAGGCAACTAACCTATTAGTTACATTGCTTGCAAGGCTTATAGTGATGTGCATTGCAGACATGGCCCAGAGATACCTCTCCGACAATCAGAGTGACAAATCTTAATCTCGATCTATGCCAACTAAACACGTACCATCGGAGTCACCTGTAGAGCACCTTTATAATCACCCGGTTACGTTGTGACGTTTGGTAGAACACAAAGTGTTCCTCCGGTAATCGGGAGTTGCATAATCTCATAGTCATAGGAACATGTATAAGTCATGAAGAAAGCAATAGCGGTAAACTAAAATGATCAAGTGCTAAGCTAACTGAATGGGTCAAGTCAATCACATCATTCTCCTAATGATGTGATCCCGTTTATCAAATGACAACTCATGTCTATGGTTAGGAAACATGACCATCTTTGATCAACGAGACGAGCTAGTCAAGTAGAGGCATACTAGTGTCACTTTGTTTGTCTATGTATTCACACATGTACTAAGTTTCCGGTTAATACAATTCTAGCATGAATAATAAACATTTATCATGATATAAGGAAATATAAATAACAACTTTATTATTACCTCTAGGGCATATTTCCTTCAGTCTCCCACTTGCACTAGAGTCAAAAACCTAGATTACACAGTAATGATTCTAACACCCATGGAGTCTTGGTGCTGATCATGTTTTGCTCGTGAGAGAGGATTAGTCAACGGGCCTGCAACATTCAGATCCGTATGTATCTTGCAAATCTCTATGTCTCCCTCCTTGACTTGATCGCGGATGGAATTGAAGCGTCTCTTGATGTGCTTGGTTCTCTTGTGAACTCTGGATTCCTTTGCCAAGGCAATTGCACCAGTATTGTCACAAAAGATTTTCATTGGACCCGATGCACTAGGTATGACACCTAGATCGGATATGAACTCCTTCATCCAGACTCCTTCATTTGCTGCTTCCGAAGCAGCTACGTACTCCGCTTCACACGTAGATCCCGCCACGATACTTTCCTTTGAACTGCACCAACTGACAGCTCCACCGTCCAATATAAACACGTATCCGGTTTGTGTCTTAGAGTCATCCGGATCAGTGTCAAAGCTTGCATCAACGTAACCATTTACGACGAGCTCTTTGTCACCTCATAAACGAGAAACATATCCTTAGTCCTTTTCAGGTATTTCAGGATGTTCTTGACCGCTGTCCAGTGATCCACTCCTGGATTACTTTGGTACCTCCCTGCTAAACTAATAGCAAGGCACACATCAGGTCTGGTACACAACATTGCATACATGATAGAGCCTATGGCTGAAGCATAGGGAACACTTTCATTTTCTCTCTATCTTCTGCAGTGGTCGGGCATTGAGTCTGACTCAACTTCACACCTTGTAACACAGGCAAGAACCCTTTCTTTGCTTGATCCATTTTGAACTTCTTCAAAACTTTATCAAGGTATGTGCTTTGTGAAAGTCCAATTAAGCGTCTTGATCTATCTCTATAGATCTTGATGCCCAATATATAAGCAGCTTCACCAGGTCTTTCATTGAAAAACTCTTATTCAAATATCCTTTTATGCTATCCAGAAATTCTATATCATTTCCAATCAACAATATGTCATCCACATATAATATAGAAATGCTACAGAGCTCCCACTCACTTTCTTGTAAATACAGGCTTCTCCAAAAGTCTGTATAAAACCATATGCTTTGATCACACTATCAAAACGTTTATTCCAACTCCGAGATGCTTGCACCAGTCCATAGATGGATCGCTGGAGCTTACACACTTTGTTAGCATCCTTTGGATCGATAAAACCTTCAGGTTGCATCATATACAACTCTCTTCCAGAAATCCATTCAGGAATGCAGTCTTTACATCCATTTGCCAAATTTCATAATCATAAAATGCGCAATTGCTAACATGATCTCAGACACTTTAAGGCAATCTACGGGTGAGGGACCTTAAGTCTTGCGATGAGAAGGTAGTCAACTCCTTGAACTTGTCGAAAACCTTTCGCAACAAGTCGAGCTTTGTAGACAGTAATATTACCGTCAGCGTGTCTTCTTGAAGATCCATTTATTCTCGATGGCCTTGCCGATCATCGGCAAGTCAACCAAAGTCCACACTTTGTTCTCATACATGGATCCCATCTCATATTTCATGGCCTCAAGCCATTTTGCGGAATCTAGGCTCATCATCGCTTCCTCATAGTTCGTAGGTTCGTCATGGTCAAGTAACATGACTTCCAGAACAAGATTACCGTACCACTCTGGTGCGGATCTTACTCTGGTTGACCTACGAGGTTCGATAGTAACTTGATCTGAAGTTACATGATCATCAGCATTAGCTTCCTCACTAACTGGTGTAGCAGTCACAGGAACAGATTTCTGTGATGAACTACTTTCCAATAAGAGAGCAGGTTCAGTTACCTCATCAAGTTCTACTTTCCTCCCACTCACTTCTTTTGAGAGAAACTCCTTCTCTAGAAAGGATCCATTCTTAGCAACGAGTATCTTGCCTTCGGATCTGTGATAGAAGGTGTACCCAATAGTCTCCTTTGGGTATCCTATGAAGACACATTTCTCCGATTTGGGTTCGAGCTTATCAGGTTGAAGCTTTTTCACATAAGCATCGCATCCCCAAACTTTAAGAAACGACAACTTTGGTTTCTTGCCAAACCATAGTTCATAAGGCATCGTCTCAACGGATTTAGATGGTGCCCTATTTGATGTGAATGCAGCCATCTCTAAAGCATAACCCAAAATGATAGCGGTAAATCAGTAAGAGACATCATAGATCGCACCATATCTAGTAAAGCACGATTACGACGTTCGGACACACCATTACGCTATGGTGTTCCGGGTGGCGTGAGTTGCGAAACTATTCCGTTTTGTTTCAAATGAAGACCAAACTCGTCACTCAAATATTCTCCTCCACGATCAGATCATGGAAACTTTATTTTCTTGTTACGATGATTTTCCACTTCACTATGAAATTCTTTAAACTTTTCAAATGTTTCAGACTTATGTTTCATCAAGTAGATATACCCATATCTGCTCAAATCATCTGTGAAGGTGAGAAATAACGATCCCTGCTGCGAGCCTCAACATTCATCGGACCACATACATCAGTATGTATGATTTCCAACAAATCTGTTGCTCGCTCCATTGTTCCGGAGAACGGTTTTAGTCATCTTGCCCATGAGGCATGGTTCGCAAGTACCAAGTGATTCATAATCAAGTGATTCCAAAAGTCCATCAGAATGGAGTTTCTTCATGCGCTTTACACCAATATGACCTAAACGGCAGTGCCACAAATAAGTTGCACTATCATTATCAACTCTGCATCTTTTGGCTTCAATATTATGAATATGTGTATCACTACTATCGAGATTCAACAAAAATAGACCACTCTTCAAGGGTGCATGACCATAAAAGATATTACTCATATAAATAGAA
The DNA here is from genome assembly GCF_003073215.2 of Triticum urartu. Classification (NCBI taxonomy): domain Eukaryota; kingdom Viridiplantae; phylum Streptophyta; class Magnoliopsida; order Poales; family Poaceae; genus Triticum; species Triticum urartu. The sequence goes on along the minus strand of NC_053022.1, from coordinate 73,396,625 downwards.
CAACCATTATTCTCTGATTTAAATGAATAACCGTCTCGCATCAAACAAGATCCAGATATAATGTTCATGCTCAACGCTGCACCAAATAACAATTATTCAGGTCTAAAACTAATCCCGAAGGTAGATGTAGAGGTAGCGTGCCAGCCACGATCACATCGACTTTGGAACCATTTCCCACGCGCATCGTCACCTCGTCCTTAGCCAATCTTCGCTTAATCGTAGTCCCTGTTTCGATTTGCACATATCAGCAATAGAACCAGTATCAAATACCCAGGTGCTACTGCGAGCATTAGTAAGGTACACATCAATAACATGCATATCACATATACCTTTGTTCACCTTGCCATCCTTCTTATCTGCCAAATACTTGGGGCAGTTCCGCTTCAAGTGACCAGTCCCTTTGCAGTAGAAGCACTCAATCTCAGGCTTAGGTCCAGAATTGGGCTTCTTCACTTGAGCAGCAACTTGCTTGCCGTTCTTTTTGAAGTTCCCCTTCTTCCCTTTACCCTTTTTCTTGAAACCGGTGGTCTTTTTGACCATCAACACTTGATGATCCTTCTTGATTTCTACCTGAGCAGCCTTTAGCATTGCGAAGAGCTCGGGAATAGTCTTATCCATCCCTTGCATATTATAGTTCATCACGAAGCTCTTGTAGCTTGGTGGCAGTGATTGAAGAATTCTATCAATGACACTATCATCCGGAAGATTAACTCCCAGGTGAATCAAGTGATTGTAGTACCCAGACATTCTGAGTATATGTTCACTGACAGAACTATTCTCCTTCATTTTGCAGCTGCAGAACTTATTGGAGACCTCATATCTCTCGATCCGGGCATTTGCTTGAAATATTAACTTCAACTCCTGGAACATCTCATATGCTCCATGACGTTCAAAACGTCGTTGAAGTCCCGGTTCTAAGCCGTAAATCATGGCACACTGAGCTATCGAGTAGTCATCAACACGCGACTGCCAGACATTCACAATGTCTGCAGTTGCCGGTGCGGGTGGTACACCTAGCAGTGCTTCCAGGACACAATTCTTCTGTGCAGCAATGAGGATAATCCTCAAGTTACGAACCCAGTCCATGTAATTACTACCATCATCTTTCAACTTTGCTTTTTCAAGGAACACATTAAAATTCAACGGAACAACAGCACAGGCCATCTATCTACAACAATATAGACATACAAAATTCTATCAGGTACTAAGTTCGTGATAAAGTAAAGTTTAATTAATCAAATTACTTAAGAACTCACACTTAGATAGACATCCCTCTAATCATCTAAGTGATCATGTGATCCATATCAACTAAACCATGTCCGATCATCACGTGAGATGGAGTAGTTTTCAATGGTGAACATCACTATGTTGATCATATCTACTATATGATTCACGCTCGACCTTTCGGTCTCAGTGTTCCAAGGCCATATCTGCATATGCTAGGCTCATCAAGTTTAACCCGAGTATTCTGCGTGTGCAAAACTGGCTTGCACCCATTGTATGTGAACATAGAGCTTATCACACCCGATCATCACGTGGTGTCTCGGCACGACGAACTTTCGCAACGGTGCATACTCAGGGAGAACACTTATGCCTTGAAATTTAGTGAGAGATCATCTTATAATGCTACGGTCAATCTAAGCAAAATAAGATGCATAAAAGATAAACATCACATGCAATCAATATAAGTGATATGATATGGCCATCACCATCAACATCTTGTGCTTGTGATCTCCATCTCCGAAGCACCATCATGATCACCATCGTCACCGGCGCGACACCTTGATCTCCATCGTAGCATCGTTGTCGTCTAGCCAATCTTATGCTTCCACGACTATCACTACCGTTTAGTAATAAAGTAAAGCATTACATCGCGATTGCATTGCATACAATAAAGCGACAACCATATGGCTCCTGCCAGTTGCCGATAACTCGGTTACAAAACATGATCATCTCATACAATAAAATTCAGCATCATGCCTTGACCATATCACATCACAACATGCCCTGCAAAAACAAGTTAGACGTCCTCTACTTTGTTGTTGCAAGTTTTACGTGGCTGCTACGGGCTTAAGCAAGAACCAATCTCACCTACGCATCAAAACCACAACGATAGTTTGTCAAATAGACTCCGTTTTAACCTTCGCAAGGACCGGGCGTAGCCACATTTGGTTCAACTAAAGTTGGAGAGACAGTCGCCCGCAAGCCACCTATGTGCAAAGCACGTCGGGTAGAACCAGTCTCGCATAAGCGTACGGTCAATGATCGAGATCGGTCCTTAGCCCGTGTGCGGTGCCCCCCTCCACCATACTCCTCGATAATATTGTAGCAGTGCTTAGGCAAAGCCCTGCGACAGTAGAACATCAAGATCGTCACCACGCCGTCGTGCTGACGGAACTCCTCCCCGACGCTTTGCTGGATCGGAGCCCGGGGATCATCATCGAGCTGTACGTGTGCTAAGAACTCAGAGGTGCCGGAGTAACGGTGCTTGGATTGGTCGGATCGGGAAGACGTACGACTACTTCCTCTACGTTGCGTCAATGCTTCCGCAGTCGGTCTGCGTAGGTACGTAGACAACACTCTCCCCTCTCGTTGCTATGCATCACCATGATCTTGCGTGTGCGTAGGAAATTTTTTGAAATTACTGCGTTCCCCAACACCACCTCGCCTTCGGCGCGGTGGCGGAGCGGGTGATGGCCATGGTGGCCGGCAGTGGGGTGGCGGCCACGACATGGCCACCTCCCGCTTCGGGCCTGGGCGGCGGAGCGGGCGATGGCCCTGGCTTTCGACAGTGGTGTGGCGGGCAACGGCGGCCGGCAACAGCTGCCGACGGGCACCGGCGGCGGAGCGTGTGGTGGGTGTTCCGCGCACACCCACAGGGACGCCACAGCGCACTACACTACGCCGGGACTCGCCGCCGCCGCCACGGTGTAGCCTCCCAGCTGGAGCTGTCCTCTGATGACGGCGGAGTGGCTGAGCGACGACGACGGACCGGTGCCATTGGCTATTATGGGAGAAGCAGACGAGATAAGCTACAGGGAGGGGGGGAATGCGACGCAGGACTCGCCGGCCGTGAGGGTTTTTATAGCAGGCCGGTAAGCATTGGGATTTTGGGGGATTTCACCGAGTCGGGCGGGAAGCTTGCGCAGGAACCTGCGAGGTTGCATGGGAACGGGCTCGCCAACGATTCATTGGCGCCACCATTTGGCCAAAAGAACGCCCCGCGCGCTGCGCAAGCTTGCGCTGTAAGACGTCTGCGGCAGCGGGGTGACAAGACGTGCGAGAGGAGGACGAAAGGCCATGTACACATACGGTTAATAAAAAAAGGTTTGCGATTTAATTACCTACTATACCCCATCCTGGTTTATAAGTATGATTTAAATAATAAAATACGAATGCATGTCGCCAAAGATTATATAGATGGATTATTATTTGAACATAGTTTCCAATTATATAATTTTTATAACATGCATTAACATTTTGTTGTTTAAATTTGAGGGCAAAGTATGGCACAGAATATAAAGGGGACTATAGACTAGACAGAGGTGGTAGCACACGGCCGCTCTCTATCCAGCGACGCAACTGTCGGTCGGCTTGTAGGCGACCATTTTTTGCGTGTTCAACTGCTCTATGCGTGTGGTTGCTTGCGGTTCTGGCGGCCGCGACGCGCTCTGCTCGCGTCCCGCCGCGCACGCTTTGCTCTCGCGTCCATCCGGGTGCTCTGCCCTCGTCCCTCCATGCACATTGCCAGTGTTTGGGGCCGGCGCACGATCACGCACGTTCGTGTGCATGCGGTTGCACCGGGCATGGCGTGACGATGCAGTTACCCGCTGCAAAAACTGCCATGAGGACGCACCGAGAATCCACGCCGTCTGGCCCCTTTTTATTCCTGCAGCCATTTACCTTCATCTCTCGTCTCACACGACACAATAAGCACACCATGAGGACACATATAGAGAGGACATCCAGCAGTTCCAATGGCTCTCCCCGTGGCTCCAATGGCGCTCCCAGCGGCCGACGACGACAACGGCGGGCAGTTCACCACGCAACACGTCATGGACACCCACGTGAGGGGGAAGGCTCTCTCAGTGGTGTACACTATTAGATGTGTATAGTCCCTTTTCGATACATCCCCATTGTATAAGGGGCTTCTTTCACTTTACCACACATGTATATGTAATGGCCTTTGGCCCTAAGTGAATACTAGTTGCTGATTATCCAACATGGTATCAGAAGCCAGGCTAGCCTCTTTCTCCTGCATGATGCAACTCCATGCGTCCTGAACCTAGTCTGCCCATCTCCGACTGCCTCCGTCTCCGGCCATCTCCTCCGGTCGCCGCCGTCTCTGGCCATCTCCTTCGGTCTCCGGCCATATTTGTCTCTGGCTGCAGTCGCCACCGGCCCATCCCGCTGCCCCCTGCCTCTTCTTTGCCGACCCCAGGCCCGCTCGGTCGTTGCCGTGGCCTGGCTCATCTGGTTGCCGCCACCCCCGGCCCGCTGCCGCCGCGGCCTGGCTCGGATCCGGCCGCCACCACCCCCGGTCCGCTCGGTCGCTGCCGCGGCCTGGCTCGGCCTGCCCCGCTGCTGTTCTTGCCAAGCTCCGCCCCGCCCACCTTGGGCTCATCCGGCTGCCCCCGTCCGCCTCCTTCCGCCTACGCATCTCCTGTGCCCCTGCCGCTGTCCGGCCAGGCCGGCTCTCTCTTCCCTGGACGGATCTGAGGATTGGCATGTGCTCCTCGCCTCTGCTCGTCTAGGCAGAGCGAGCGTGCGTACGGGCGAGCGAGCGGGTGCTCGATTCCGCTCGATCCAGATCGAGTCTCCCTATACCCATTGACTCCAAAAAAGAGAAAGCTCCTTATGTCTTCTTTGGGCTATGCCGCTATCCCTCGGTGCTCAGTGATCTTCGACGGCACCAACTATTCCGAGTTTGCGGGGTTCATGTGTATCCATATGCGCGGCCTTCTGTTGTGGGGCGTTCTTTCTGGCGAGGTACGCCCTGTCCATCCTGCCCTGTTGCTCCGGTGGCTCCTACCCAGCCGGCACCACCGGTACTTGCTCCTGATGCTTCTCAGGCTGATCGGGATGCAGCCAAGGCTCTTGACGATGCTGCGGTTGATGCTTATGATCAGCAGGTATCCACCGATTCTGATGCTCTTTCCATCTATCGGGATGATCTGTCTGCTCACACTCAGTGATGCAATGATGATGCTCGAGGTGCTGCTATTCTCACTGCGAGTGTCCACCCTCAGTTTGCTTTGGAGTTCATGGACTCGACACAGTTGCAGCGATGTGGTCTTATCTCTGTCAGCGCTATCAGTCCTCTGGTGATGCTCTCTACCTATCTGTGGTGCGTCAGGAGCACGCACTCCAGCAAGGTGATTCATCTGTTGATGAGTTCTATTCACAATGCTATGCCATCTGGCGCCAGCTTGACTCTCTTTGGACAGTTATTTGTGGAACTTGCCGTTGTTGTCAGACTACGCAGTCTGATTTGGAGTTTCAGAGGGTCCATGAGTACTTATCTCGTCTCTGTTCTAAGTTCGAGCCTCGACGTGCTCACTTGCTTGCTCATGGTCGTGTGCCTATCTCGGAGGTGCTCGCCGAGCTTTGTGCTGAGGAGACCCGCCTTCGTTCTGCTGGGTTGCTTGTGATTCCATCAGTCTTGGCTACCCGAGCTCCTGTGTCATATGCTCGTCTCACTGCTCCATTGCTCCTGCCCACACCTTTAGGGGGGTTGGTCGCCCTCTCTATGTTGAGAAGGGCAGGTCACGCCGTGACACCTTCTGTGGATACTGCTCTCGGCCAGGTCACCCAGACTCTGATTGCCGTGAGAAGAAGCGGGACCAGAGGCGCTCCTCTTCCAGTGCGACTCCTGGATCTTCATCGACTCTGTCACTCACTGACCAGGGCATAGTACGACTCAAGCGTCTGCTGGCTTCCTCTGGCTCTTCATCGACATGTTCTGCTGCTGCTATTGTGATTTCTTCCACCACACCGCCAGCATCTACACAGTCAGGTACATCTTAGTGGGTTCTGGACTCTGGAGCTTCCTTTCATATGTCTTCTGGTTCTTCAATGTTGTCCTCTCTTCGCCTTCTTGATTCCCCTATTAATGTTCTTACTGCCGATGGCACATCTCTTCCTGTTGCTAGTCATGGCCTTCTTTCCACTCCGTCTTTTTATGTTCCTAGTGTTTCACATGTTCCCTGCCTTACCATGAATCTTTTTTCCGCCGCCCAACTTACTGATTCTGGTTGTCATGTCATTCTTGATACCGATTCTTGCTCCATTCAGGATCATCGTACCAAGACTTTGGTTGGTGCTGGCCCCCGGCGCCGTGAGTTAGAGGGCCTTTGGGAGGTTGACTAGCTTTGTGTTCCTTCCGCTGCCACCACTTCTGCCAGCTCTCATGACCTTGCTGCCTCCTTGTCTGCGTCCTTCCAGTAGTGGCATCATCGCTTAGGTCACATCTATGGCTCTCGCTTGCCATCCTTAGTGCATCAGGGCCTCTTAGGGTCTGTATCTGGAGATGTTTCTTTACCTTGTAATGCTTGTAGACTTGGCAAACAGACCCAGCTACCTTATACTACCAGTGAGTCGGTATCCCAGTTGTTGGGGATATGACTACCAGGTATGACCCGCCCAGGAGGGGCCGGGTCAATCACAATGGCGGATTACTTAAAGAAAGCCTGAAGAGTATACAAGGTGACGGTTTACGATAAGGCTTGTAGTAGGCCCAAGCCTAGAGGCGGCTTAAGGCCTGTAAGTATAAACCGCCATGTATGAATAAGACTTGTAAAGTAAGGCATGTAAAAGATGTCACCGAGCCAGACATGTTGTATGAGCCGGCCGGGACTCTGTATGCCGCAGGGCGTCAACCTGGGACTTTGTATGGCGGCTTAGGGCAAGAAACAACAAATCGAGAGCCAAGTTAGCGTATTTCGCTCCTTTGTCATCGAAACCTAGCAATACCACATCAACTGGACTAGGCTTTACCTTCACCGTAAGGGGCCGAATCAGTATAAACCTCTCGTGTCCTTTGTCCTGATTAACCCCTTTAAGCTTCCTAGTTGCGATGGCTCCACGACTAAGTCCTTTCACTAGGACATCTGCCGTGACAATTCCACGACAGTTGGCGCCCACAGTGGGGCCAGCGCACGGTGGATTTGAGTTCTTGAAGGGCAGCTTCGAAGGGCTCAAGGGATACGCTGTGGGCCGGTTGACCAAGAGTCGTCGCGGCAAGCTCTACATCGACGACGCAGGCTGGGGCCCCGACGCCGGCTCAATTGAGTATGGGTACCGGGTCCCCTTCGGCGGAATCCACGTCTTCATCGGCCGGAACGGCAAGCCGGGCAATGAGCCGGACATCTGCACCGACCTCATCGAGATGGCTCAGCGTGCGAGACCCGCCCGGTCTCAGCCCGCCGTGAGGCGTTCCTTCGTGGGTTGCATCCATGGAGGGGAGTTCTCTAAAGGATCTATGGATGGCGGTGAGACGGCTGTCTGCTCTGATGGCGAGTCGTCCATAGGTGAGACGGATTCATTGTATCAACTACAAGATGGCGAACTTGGGGGCTATACCGATGGCAGCAGTATTCCGGACCCCTTTGAGCCGCCGAACAAAGTGGGGATCTTCATGACTGGTACACAGCCCGTTCAAAACTCTACGGCTGCTGTAGCGATAACCACCGGGTCGGCAGCAGCCGGGTCAGGAGACCCCGCGCGACCACCGGCTCAGGTGCTGATAGATCTCATGGATAGGATGACGACCCTGTTGACCGTCGTGGTCAAACCGGCAGATAAGGCTCAACATGATGCAGAGTTGGCATGATTACGTGGGGAGGTAGCACAAGCCAAGGAAAACTTGGCAGCCGAGGACGTCCGGATGACTGTAGAGCGGGTGGCTTTGGACGCCCGGGCTCAACAGCTTCAATCAGAGGCTTTTCAGCTCTCGATGAATCTGAACGCGTCAAACGAGGTCATGAGGAGAAGGCACCAGAAGACTCAATCACGTTTGCCCCTGACTTACGATCCTAGGAATCTCTTCCACACACCCGGGTCCGGTCCCAGTAATCCGCCGGAGGCAAACCAGATTGCAACACCCGGGGCTGGGGCGTCGGTTCAGCCGCGGGCAATGGAACCCCCGCGTGTGAATATTGCTCCGCCTCGTTATACACCAATGCCATCGGGGCATTTTTCTAACCCTTTGGAGAATCTGATTGCTGCATTGGCACGCTTGGCGGCTCTCCCGATGGAAGGCGACTCTCCGACGGTGATCGAAATGCGAAGGGTCCGAGAACTTCTTCAGACGGCTCTTGCGCAGTAGGAGACATACTCTTACAGTCGAGACATGATTCATTCAACCCCTCGCCCAAGCCGGAGCCCAAGCTATAGCAGGCATATGGATTCAGCGGCCGTGTCAAGCAACGCCCAGCGCCGTAACCAGCCGCGCAGGCATGACCCGACGCTTGATGGAGCTCTTAACTTGGCTGACCAGGAGAGGATCCGCCAAGAGGCTGAGCGGTCGTTTCAACAGGCAGTTGAGCAGGCGGTTCACAAAGTTTTTTTGGTTTATCCAACAACCTCTGTTGAAGCAGGCGTGACCACGAGGACTGGAGGTGTCCCTTGCTTGGTGCCGGCTCTGCGTAATGAGCGCTTGCCAAAGCATTCTAAGGGGCCTCGTAAAGTGCCTAATTACATAGCTGACTTACAACCCGGGGCATGGATTGGAAGTTACAAGATGGCCATGGAGTTATTGGAGGTCAGTGACGCAGCGATGGCCAAGTACGTCACCATGATGTTGGATGGAACAGCTCGCACTTGGTTGAAGGGGTTGCCACCCAATTCCATCGGCTCATGGGCAGAGTTAAAAGCCCAGTTTATTCAGAACTTCAAAGATACATGCAAGCAACCCATGTCAATTGTGGACTTGACTAATTGCAAGCAAGAGCAAGGTGAATCCATGACCCATTAGGTGCGCCGGGTGAAGGAGACAATACATTCATCTGATGAGATGGATGCCGGCTCCGCGGCCTTTATGTTGGAGAAAAATTGCCGTTTTGAACCTCTGAAACAGAAGCTGGGGCGGCTCAAGCGTGATTGCAATGACATGGGCCAGCTGATGGCGGCTCTGGTCAAATACGCCAACTCTGATAGTACCAAGGATCCCGCGTCTGATGAAGAGAAGACAGGGAAGGGAAGACAGGGAAGGGAAAGAAGAACGGCAACGACAAAGGTCATCAGCATAACCCAACAAATCAAGGAGGTAATAATAAACGTAAGGCTGACGGTAGTCTGGAGTTTGTGGCTAACACCAACGCACAGGGCAACAATCAACGGCGTAAGGGGAGGCCACCTCCTCGATCAGGTGGGTCAGGTCCCACCCTCGAGCAGTTGTTAAATGAACCCTGTCCAAGACACGACACCCGGATAAGCCGGCCACCCATCTATGGAAAGACTGTACGATCATGAAGGCTTTCAAGAATTCTAACATGTTCGATAGTAATCATGGACCTGGCAGCGGCTCAGGCGGTGGTAGCTTTCATGGCCCGGGCGGCGGCATAGGTGGTGGCTGCTTTCATGGCCAGGGCCCTCAAGGCAATCAAGGCGGCTATAATCAGCAATCTGGCCAAGGTAGTCAGTAGCAGCAGCAATCCGGGTATCAGAGTAACCCAAAGCACCTGAGCAGTGGGCAGTATCACGTATTCACCACCAGTTTATGCAAAAGGGTCCAGAAACTTCATAAGAGAGCTGTGAACGCTGTTGAGCTGGCGGTTCCATGTTATTTGAGATGGTCTGAGCAGCCTATTTTGTGGAGTAGGGAAGATCACCCTCCCCGAGTTGATACCAAGATGATTGATTTTGTGCCTGGCGACTCATCCAAACAATTCATTATCAGTGCTAACTTGGATCCCAAATAGGAAAGCGCGCTCATCGAGTTCATCCGTGAGAACCGGGACATCATTGCATGGAAGCCTTCTGACATGCCGGGTGTACCGAGACAACTCGCTGAGCACACTCTCAATATTGATCCAAAGTTTAAGCCGGTCAGGCAATTTCTTCGGTGATTCAACGAGGAAAGGCGCAAGGCTATTGGAGAAGAGGTGGGCCCGGCTCTTGGCGGCCGGGTTTATTGTTGAAGTATTTCACCCAGAGTGGTTGGCTAACCCGGTGCTTGTGCTAAAAAAGAACGGCACTTGGCATATGTGTGTGGATTACACAGATTTAAACAAGGCTTGTCCGGCTGATCCTTTTGCTCTCCCTCGTATTGATCAAATCATTGATGCTACGGCGGGTTGTGAGCGTTTGAGTTTTCTGGATGCTTATTCTGGCTATCATCATATCAAGATGGCAGTGAAGGACCAGGAGAAGACAGCTTTCATTACCCCGTTTGGAGCCTTCTGCTATGTATCTATGCCTTTTGGGCTTAAGAGTGCCCAGGCGACTTATCAGCGGTGTGTGCAGAACTGTCTTCATAATCAGATTGGGCGTAATGTTCATGCTTATGTGGATGATATAGTGGTGAAATCCAGAGAGAAGGAAACTCTGGTAGATGATCTGAAGGAAACCTTTGACAACCTCCGGGTCTACAAGATGATGCTTAACCCGGCCAAGTGCGTTTTTGGAGTCCCAGCTGGCAAGATTTTGGGTTTTTTGGTATCTAACAGAGGCATTGAGGCTAACCCATAGAAAATAAAGGCGATTACGTCTTTGGCTAAGCCGGCGTGCATCAATGACGTTCAGCGGCTGGCGAGTCTTGTCGCAGCTTTAAGCCGGTTCATAAGTCAGTTAGGTGAGAAGGCTATGCCGTTGTATCAAATGATGAAGAAGCCGGATAATTTTGTCTGGAGTGACGCTGCTAACTCTGCCTTTGAAGATCTGAAAAGACAGCTCGCCGAGCCGCCGGTTCTTGCTGCTCCTGTTGAAAAGGAGCCACTGTTGTTATATGTGGCTGCTAACACATGTGCTGTCAGCGTGGCCATTGTTGTAGAGCACAAGGAGGCTGGCAAGGAACATCCAGTTCAACGACCGGTTTATTATGTGAGTGAGGTTCTCATTGAGTCCAAGCAGAGGTATCCACATTGGCAGAAGCTTGTTTATGGGGTATTCATGGCAAGCCGGAAGCTTAAGCATTACTTTCAGGGTCATCCTATTAATGTGGTTAGCTCTGCTCCTTTAGGAGATATTATTCAAAATAGAGAAGCCACAGGACGAGTCACCAAGTGGGCCATTGAACTTGGATCTCATGGTTTAAAGTATGTGCCACGTACTGCCATCAAATCTCAAGAACTCGCGGACTTCATTAACGATTGGACAGAGTTGTAGATACCTGAAGAGAAGCCAGACAACACATATTGGACGATTCACTTTGATTGGTCCAGACAATTGGAAGGCTCGGGGGCTGGAGTTGTTTTAACTTCTCCTCGAGGTGACAAGTTTTGTTATGTGTTGCGATTGATGTTTCCTTGTACTAACAATGCAGCTGAGTATGAGGCCTTACTCCATGGGCTTTGTATGGCTAAAGAAATGAGTTTAAGCCGGGTACAGTGCCTTGGCGACTCAGATTTGTTGGCTCAGCAAGTATCAGGCAAGTGGGATTCCAAGGATCCTCTCATGGCGGCTTATCGCCGTGAGGTTGACGGTGTTGCTGGACATTTCAAGGGTTATCAAGTGGAGCACACCGACCATAGAAAGAACGAAGCGGCCGTTGCTTTAAGCCGGTTGGGATCTCAGCTTGCCTACAGAAGAAGACTTGGCCATTCTAGACCCAGAGGCACAATTGGTGGCGGCTCTTCATGTCATTCCGGATTGGACAGTGCCGTATTTGGCTTATATGACCCGGGGTGAGTTACCGGAGGATGAGACCTTGGCTAGACAGATAACCCGGCGGTCTAAGTCAATGACAATTTCCAATGGTGAGTTGTATCATCGCAGTGTCACCGGAGCGTTTCAACATTGTGTCTCTCCTGAAGAAGGTCAAGATATTCTTCGTGAGATCCATGAAGGGGATTGTGGCCATCATGCCGGTTCAAAATCTCTTGTGGCTAAAGGTTTCCATCATGGTTTTTACTAGTTGACGGCTCACGCCAATGCGGAGGATCTGGTCAGTAGGTGCGATGGGTGTCAAAAATTTGCACGACGAGCGCACGTGCCGGCTCAAGAATTGCGGATGATTCCAATTACTTGGCGGTTTGAAGTTTGGGGGCTCGATATGGTTGGACCTTTCAAAAGATCCAAAGATAAAAAGACACATCTTTTGGTGGCAGTTGACAAATTCACAAAATGGGTTGAGGCAGAGCCTGTTAGTAAGTGTGATGCAGCCATAGCGGTTCAGTTCATGAAAAAGGTGATATTTCATTTTGGCTTTCCACACAACATTATAACTGACAATGGTACTAATCTGTCCAAAGGTGCTATGGAGGAATTTTGTGAACGTGAGCATATCCGGCTTGATGTTTCATCAGTAGCTCACCCCCAATACAATGGTCAAGCTGAGAGAGCAAATCAGGAAATCTTAAAAGGTCTCAAGCCTCGGCTTATGGTTCCTTTACAACGAACACCGGGTTGTTGGGTAGAAGAGTTACCCTCAGTAATATGGAGCATCAATACCAGCCCTAACAGGTCTAGGGGTTATACGCCTTTCTTCATGGTTTATGGAGCAGAAGCAGTCCTGCCCAGTGACATCCGTCATGACTCACCCCGTGTGGCGGCTTTTGTTGAAGTTGATAACGAACAAGACCGTCAGGATGTGCTTGACTTATTAGATGAAGAGCGAGACTTGGCAGCGGCCCGCTCAGCAATTTACCAACAGGACCTGCACCGTTATCATAGACGTCGGGTTAAGTCAAGAACCTTTCAAGAAGGTGATTTGGTGCTCCGGCTCATCCAGGATCAGTCTGATGCGCACAAGCTATCCCTGCCTAGGGAAGGACCCTTTGTGGTCAGCAAGAACTTGAATAATGGGTCATACTACCTTATTGATGTTCGAGAGCACAAAGACTCACGTAAGTCGGAGGAAGAGACCCACCCGCCATGGAATATTGCTCATCTTCGGCCTTACTACACTTGAGCCACCGGCTCTCATAATGTACATATTTTTACGTTGTATATATTATGATAAGTAATAAAGCAGGACCTCTGTCCTTTTCATCCTCAATGATCACATATATTTATCATTCTAATTATTAAACGACCTGTTGGGGGCTGATCGTATTCGAATCTAGCTTGACACTCTCGGTCCGGCTCATGATCGTATTCGAATCTAGCCATTAAAACCTCATGGTCACTAGGGGGCTTCCTGTTCAAACATAGGTTGTATTCGAACCAAAGAGAACATAGCTGTCGTAACCCTCTTGATTGGCGCAAAGCCAAACTCACTAGGGGGCTTCTTGATCGTATCCGAATCATAGCTTAAACCCTTTTCGGTCCGACTTGGATCGTATTCGAATCAGGGTCGTTAAAAACCTCTCAAGGTCATTTGGGGGCTTCCTCTTCAAACATAGGTCATATTCGAACCAAAGAGAACATAGCCGTCGGTACCCTCTTGATCGGCGCAACGCCAAAGCCACTGGGGGCTACATGATCGTATTCAAATCCTAGCTTAACCCCTTTGGTCCAGTTTACTGATCGTACTCGAATCAGAAGACTCCAAATTTTTATTAATGCTTGATTTACATTGTTTGAAAGATACTCCTTTGTTTTACTGGTTTTTTGTTGTCTCGAATCTAACTGTAAGTATGGTTTCAATTTAAACCGGCTCGGTTATTTGACAATGAGTTGCCAAGGTATAACAGTCATCAGGCATATGGAAGTACTGAATTCTAAAAAGATTGGGTTGTCAGCCTTATTTATCTTTACATCTAGCCCTGATTATTCCGTTATGGTAATTTCATAGTTATGTATTGGATGTTTTGACCCGTCCGGCGACAAACCGCCATGACAGTTTCTCATCTTTTACATACAGGAACAGGTTTAAACGCTACAACTATGATAAAGGATATAAAGGATATATTGACATGATGGATAAAAATAGTCATACGCAGTATGATATGCACGACGGCATAGGCAGAACAGGCAGTTTCAAGCTAGCCTATTACAAGGCGTTGGGAGCCCAAAAGGCTAAAACTGTTTTTCTCTTAAGAAGATGTTAAGCTAAGGCCGGTTCATTAAGTCTTGGCCGGATTATTTGGATGGTTATGACTCCTCCCTCGCCGGTTCATCTCCCTCCACTGGTTGGAAGCTAGGATTGGACCAATCAAAGCCATGAAGAGCAACGACCTCAGCTTCATCATCAATTAGACCAGCCGGGTCAATTTCTGGGGCAAAGGTGTGTTGGCGAACCGGCAGGATGAGATCTGTCACTTTATACGAAGGAGTCGCCATCTTTTTATTATCAACGTTAAAACCCGGCTGATACTTATCAATGTTGGTCTCGTTGCCAAGAATGGTAGCCTGAGGACGAAATCCCCTCACACAAGTAACAAAATCATCTTGATCAAACGGAGTCCTGTCTTCCTTAAAGGGGGGATACCCCTTGGCTACGTCCACCGGGTCTAGTTCCGGCACCCAGGCTTTGGAGCGGCTTAGAGCAGTTAGGGCTCTGGCTCTTGCACAAGACCGCTTAACCTCTTGGAATCTGGCGGGTAAGATAGATAACTTCTTCAAAACATCACTCAAGAGGTTTGGTCCTTGATTGGCTGGGGAGATAATGGCAAGAGCCCGTTGAGCTCCATTGTACAGTTGCTCCACCAGGGTGTAAACCGCCTTGAGTTTTGTCAAGCTATTTTGGCTTAGATTGCTGTTTCGTGGACCTATGAGTATTTTAAAAGGTTAAGCAGCCGGCTTATATTTTTGGCAAAAATAGAGTTTAAGTAAATAATACAATGACTCACCAAAGATTGCAGAGACCATCTGAGACACCCGGTTCTTTAAGCCGGTAAGCTCCGTAGAAACCTCCTTGAGAGCCGCCTCGACTGTCTCAGCATGCTGTATCAGCAAGGTTTTTTCATCGGCCCAAGATTTTTTCTCTTCATCAAAGCTGGTCGTCAGTTTTTCTGCTTCAGATAGGCTCAACTGGAGTTTGGAGTTAGCATTTTTTATCTCAGTCTCTTGAGCCGCCAACCGGGTCTTTGCATTAGTCAGTTGAGAACCCAATTCAGTTATGGCGGTCTATAGACATGCACAGGTGTGTCACAAGTTTATTCCCATAAAGGGCATAGTGATTAAAAGTCCCAAGCACTTTGCAAAGCAACACTACTTGGCACTTGGGGGCTAATGTCTGTCAAAGCAATTCTTAAAAGGAAAAAATAACTCTTTTAAGTACCAAGCATTTACAGTTAACAACGCTTGGCACTTGGGGGCTAATGCATGATATTCAGAAAACTTTTTCCTCTTGAGCCAGATAACAATATTAGTTTGGACTAATTCAAGACAGCTATGAAGTTAAGTTAAGTACCGGCTCATTCATGAGGAATTAAGCCGGTCCTTGGGGACTACATGTGCGAATTTATGCTAATCCATTGGACTTAGGGAGAAATCTAAGACAAAGCATCAACCTATATCTCATGTCTACATATCATTCAGGTTCATCATAATCCGGAGACTTGGGGGCTGGTAGAGCATATGTAAACTAATGAAAGCCGGAGAACGTACCTCATATTTCAGTTGCAGCTGCTTGACTATCTCAATTTCAGAGTCACGGCTGGAGTGCACAAGACTGAGGTATCTAGATAGCACGTCACTAATGCTCATGTGAGCATAGTGAGAGACGTCAAACCACACTTTCTGCCTTTCCAAAACCTCTTGCTTGGAAGAATGCCTGGCCAATACAGTTGGATTGCCCGGTTCAACAAATCTACTTCTAATAATTAAAACATCACCATCGTAAGTCGCCGGCGGGTTAGCTGAGCTCGATGGTTCAATAGTAGACGGGTTGAGAGTAGTTTCATCAATAGACGGTTCAGGAGGATCTATTTGAACATTGACTGCAGGGTCTTCTGGTGCTTCAGATTGTTTAGGAGCAGGAGTTGGTATTGCCGGTTCAGGAGCAGGGTCTCTCGGGTCTTCCGCCGGCTTAGCCACCCTGGCCTTCTTGGGCTTTGCTTGACCGCTAAGAAGAATTTTATGAGTCAGTATAATGATACGGACTTAAAGATGCAGAAGAAAGATAATTTTCTTTACCCAGGGGCAGTCTTGAAAGCCGGAAATTGAGTTTGAGAGGAATCACCAGAAGAATGAGAGACCTCCTGCAAAAGTGAAGTCACAATTTAAAAGAGCAAGGAAGTAGATCATTGACAAAAGCAAAAGTCAAAGGTGAAATAAACCTCATTCTGGTGTTTCCGAGAGTTTTTGGTAAGCTGGAGGGCAGTTCATTATCGTCATTGGTCCGGGCCTGATGGCGGCTCTCATGTTGCTGCTTTTTCAAAAGAAAATGAGGATCCAAATAAGCCAAAGGGTATGAAAACCTTACTTTCTAGGTTACCAGTCGAGGTTTCTGTCTTGGCAAAGGTTCTGAGTCGGAGGAAATAGTTACCTCTTCTTCTACTGCCTGGCTGGCCCCCGTGTCGTCCTCGCAATAGTCAGTGTCAATAAGGTTGTTAAAAAACAGGCCAAGAGAGTCAAGGGCTACCTCCGACTCAGATACACCATCCATCTTGAACATATCAGAAGCATTTCTTTTCTTCTTGGATTTTCGGGTTGTCTTCTTGGTGGCTATGGCGGCGGCTCTAGCCTTCTTGGCAGCTTCATGATCATATTTGGCCTTCCAAAAGTTAGATTTGGCATGTAGGCCAATAATAGGTTAAAAGTCATGCAAGTACTTAACTACTGAAGGAAAAAGGGGGTCAAGGGGATTTACCTCTGGTGTCGGGTTAAGTTTGTAGAAAGGATTCAATCCAACTTTACTGCAGTCCTAGTATTTACTGTTTATGAGGGTGGTTGACATTTCAACAATGGCCTCTTCAGTCAGTTGTACAGAGCTATGACGCAGAGGGTCATCTGGTCCTCCGGCATAGTTATACATCAAGGAAGAGCGGCGGTTCATAGGAATGACCCACCATGCGATCCAACAACGGATCAAGTCAACCCAAGTTAGGCCGTTTCCCAACAAGGCTTGAATCCTTTTTATGGATGGGATGAGCTTCTTACGTTAAGCGGCAGTAAGCTTGTCTGGGAGCACAAACTTAGAGTCAAGACGCTCCACACGATAACCCGACATTGGTTTTTCATTAGCTGGCGACGTGTCTTTGCAATAAAACCAAGTTTGATTCCAATCCTTGGGATGGCTTGGTAAGACTACTAAGGGAAAGACGGCACCCTGTCGGCGCTGAATCGAAATTCCACCAAGTTCCAAGCTAAGGCCGTTGGTGCATTCATTCTGGCGGTTTAGATAGAAATACTCTCTGAAGAGTTCAACAGTAGGTTCTTCTTGAAGATAAACCTCACAGAGAACTTGAAAACTGCAGATATTGGATATAGAGTTGGGTCCAAGATCTTGTGGATGAAGCTTGAAAAAATGAAAAACATCCCTGAAGAATTTTGAGCCGGGTGGTGAAAAACCCCGGTTCATATGATCAGTAAAAATGATGACTTCACTGTCTTTTGGCTGAGGTCGTTCTTCGGCCGGGTCAGGAGCACAATAGGACATAATGTTCTTCTCTGGTAAATATCCGATGGTGAGAAAATCCTTCAAAGTGTCATCAGTGACTGTGGAAGGGAGCCAGTTGCAGACTGTTGGCGTCTTCGACGGCATAATGAAAAAGGACAAGCTGAAAAGAAAGTAATTTGCTGGTTCAAATTAATTCGTGAAATTATAGGTTAATGATTATAGTACAGATGAGTAATGGCGGCTTAAGTAAGGGCTAATGATATATGAAGGAAAAATGAGTCGGCATGATAAGCCGCCCTGGCTAAAGATATTCGAAGGTTGCCTAAGAAAGAATTGGCTAAGTACTAAGATAATCAAGTTTCACAAGCTGTTGCTACTATTTTAGATCAAGATGGTTCAAAAAATAAAAATAAATCTAGACCTAAAAAACCAGCACAGAGGAGTTCATCAGTTCTAAGGAGGCCTTTGTACAAGAAAAAGGGATCTGCTAGCATCTGGAATGGACGCAAAACAACTACCGCATGAGTTCCATACTTCTTTTAGATCAAACAAGGATGCGGTGGAGAAACTACAAAGAATCCGCGATGAAAAACAAAGAACACAGAAGGAACTCGCAAACCCTAATGCAGATCTAAGGTATGGGAAATCAAGGACTTACGGACGCAGATCTACTATGGAGGATCGCCACCGTTTTTCTCTAGACAAACTCAGGTTGATGCAGCAGCCAAGGTTTACGACGACGGTGAGCACTGCGGCGGCGGTGGAGTTCGAGCGTCCAAAGTTGCGAGAGGAAGAAGACGATGGAAACGGGAGAGAATGAGAAGAAGACCGGTCGCGGCTATTTATAAGGAAGGACTGATAAGTGAGCATGAAAAACGAGGAGACTGAAACATGGTTATCCAGCTACCCAGGTGCCTCGATTTTCAGAAAGGCATTAAAGAAAAAGATCTGTTAAAGATGACATGGTGGCGGGTTTCCGAAAAATCCGGAGATGACGTCATGGTGGGTTACAAGGCTTTCGCAGCAGTAATAGATGGATTTTTTCTAAGTGTTGGAGATTGACAAGAACAAAGTTCAAATCAACCTGGGGCCTAATGTTGGGGATATGACTACCAGGTATGACCCACCCAGGAGGGGCCGGGTCAATCACAATGGCGGGTTACTTAAAGAAAGCCCGAAGAGTATACAAGCTGACGGTTTACGATAAGGCTTGTAGTAGGCCCAAGCCCAGAGGCGGCTTAAGGCCCGTATGTATAAACCGCCATGTATGAATAAGACTTGTAAAGTAAGACACGTAAAAGATGCCGCCGAGCCGGACACGTTGTATGAGCCGGCCGTGATTCTGTATGCCGCAGGGCGTCAACCCATGTATATAAGGGGACGACCCAGCGGCGGCTTAGGGCAAGAAATAACAATCGAGATCCAAGTTAGCGTATTTTGATCCTTGGTCATCGAAACCTAGCAATACCACATCAACTAGACTAGGCTTTACCTTCACTGCAAGGGGCCGAACCAGTATAAACCTCTCGTGTCCTTTGTCCCGATTAACCCCTTTAAGCTTCCTAGTTGCGATGGCTCCACGACTAAGTCCTTTCACTAGGACATATGCCGTGATAATTCCACGACACGAGTGTCCTTTTGACTTAGTTCATTCTGATGTCCGGGGTCCCGATCCCTTTGATTCGAAAGGTGGTCATCGCTACTATGTTTTGTTTATTGATGATTTCTCTCGCTACACTTGGCTCTACTTCATGAAATCTCGTAGCGAGGTTCTCTCTATATACAAAAAATTTGCTGCCATGGTTCACACCCAGTTTTTCACGCCTATTCGTACTTTTCGTGCTGACTCCACTGGCGAGTATATCTCCCAGCTGTTGCGTGGTTTTCTCGCGGAACAGGGTACTCTTGCCCAGTTCTCATGTCTTGGTGCTCACGATCAGAATGGCGTTGCAGAACGTAAGCATCGTTATCTACTTGAGATGGCTCGTGCGCTGATGATTGTTGCTTCCCTTCCACCTCACTTTTGGGCTGAGGCTGTTTCTGCATCCACCTATCTCATCAACATTCACCCCTCGTCTTCCTTCCAGGGTGGTATTCCTATGGAGTGTCTCACTGGTCGCTCTCCTGACTACTCTGCTCTTCGTATGTTTGGATGCGTGTGCTATGTCCTTTTGGCACCGCGAGAACGGACCAAACTAACTGCTCAGTCGGTTGAGTGTGTTTTCTTTGGCTACAGTGATGAGCACAAGGGCGATCGCTATTGGGACCCTATTGGTCGTCGCTTGTGCATCTCGCATGATGTGACCTTTGACAAGTCTCGCTCTTACTACCCATGTCCTTCTTCCTCGAGTTTCTCTGTGGACGATATTTCTTTTCTTGTCCTTCCCGATACACCCTGCTATGTGCCTCATGTTGGGGAACGTAGTAATTTCAAAAATTTCCTATGCACACGCAAGATTATGGTGATGCATAGCAACGAGAGGGGAGAGTGTTGTCTACGTACCCATGCAGACCGACTGCGGAAGTGATCACACAACGTAGAGGAAGTAGTCGTACGTCTTCCCGATCCGACCGATCCAAGCACCGTTACTCTGGCACCTCCGAGTTCTTAGCACACGTACAGCTCGATGACAATCCACGGGCTCCGATCCAGCAAAGCGTCGAGGAAGAGTTCCGTCAGCACAACGGCGTGGTGACGATCTTGAAGTTCCACTGTCGCAGGGCTTCGCCTAAGCACCGCTACAATATGATCGAGGTGGAATATGGTGGCAGGGGGCACCGCACACGGCTAAGGAACGATCTCAAGGATCAACTTGTGTGTCTATGGGGTGCCCCCTGCCCCTGTATATAAAGGATGGAGGAGGAGGAGGCCGGCCAAGGCTAGGCGCGGCCAGGATGTGGAGTCCTACTAGGACTCCAAGTCCTAGTAGGAGTCCACCAAGAGGGGAGGAAGGGAGAAGGAAGTGGAGGAGTAGGAAAGGTGGCCGACCCCCTTTTCCCTAGTCCAATTCGGACTAGAGGGGAGGGGGGGCGCAGCAGGCCTTTTCTCCTCTTCCCACTAAAGCCCATCAAGGCCCAATACTTCTCCCAGCGAATTCCCGTAACTCTCCGGTACTCCGAAAAATACCCGAATCACTCGGAACCTTTCCGAAGTCAGAATATAGTCGTCCAATATATCGATCTTTACGTCTCGACCATTTCGAGACTCCTCGTCATGTCCCCAATCTCATCCGGGACGCCGAACTCCTTAGGTACATTAAAACTCATAAACTCATAATATAACTGTCATCGAAACCTTAAGCGTGCGGACCCTACGGTTCGAGAACAATGTAGACATGACCGAGACACGTCTCCGGTCAATAACCAATAGCGGGACCTGGATGCCCATATTGGTTCCTACATATTCTACGAAGATCTTTATTGGTCAGACCGCATAACAACATATGTTGTTCCCTTTGTCATCGGTATGTTACTTGCCCGAGATTCGATCGTCGGTATCCAATACCTAGTTCAATCTCGTTACCGGCAAGTCTCTTTACTCGTTCCGTAATAAATCATCCCGCAACTAACTCATTAGTTGCAATGCTTGCAAGGCTTAAGTGATGTGCATTACCGAGAGGGCCCAGAGATACCTCTCCGACATTCGGAGTGACAAATCCTAATCTCGAAATACGCCAACCCAACATCTACCATTGGAGACACCTGTAGAGCTCCTTTATAATCACCCATTTACGTTGTGACGTTTGGTAGCACACAAAGTATTCCTCCGGCAAACGGGAGTTGCATAATCTCATAGTCATAGGAACATGTATAAGTCATGAAGAAAGCAATAGCAACATACTAAACGATCGGGTGCTAAGCTAATGGAATGGGTCATGTCAATCAGATCATTCAACTAATGATGTGATCCCGTTAATCAAATAACAACTCTTTGTCCATGGTTAGGAAACATAACCATCTTTGATTAACGAGCTAGTCAAGTAGAGGCATACTAGTGACACTCTGTC
>NC_053022.1:73359107-73374013 GCF_003073215.2 Triticum urartu | reverse complement strand
ACACCATTTTAGACTAGTAAGGTACACGTGCATTGCACGCATGAGATTTGGCAACCAAATTATGAATAAATACCACATTATAGCATGTAAGCTTTGAGTCATATATGCATGATGTAGATGTTCGTTTAATTCTTATAGTTCATTTCATTCAAAATCATCTAGTTTTTATAAGAAAGCTAATCTATTTTAAGATTCATGGAATTGTGCGTTGTAAGGCATAAAGTAAAAACAAATCATGTAGAAAAACATTTGGGCAATTCTGATACGAAGATTCTAGAACAAATAAGAAGTGCTTGTGTTTTGATGTTTGTGCATTATGCTTAAGTTCAACCATGGAGTCTTCTAGATTATACATGTGGCGAAATCTGGTGGAATCTAGATGATATCCAACGGCCAGTAGTGCTCAAATTTTCCATCTTTGGACCATCGGATTCGCCTCATCAAATGACCATCTTTCAAAGTTAAAGTTACCCGCACACAATATAAAAATATAATATATAATATATATAGGGGTATAGATATAGATATGTGATGCGAAAGCCACCCATCATCTCCAATTAGAATAGTTTGTCCATGCACGGATGCAATGTGGCCAAACGATGTCTGTCGTTGGTATCTCAAATTCAAACCAATCTGACCTTGTTCAATGTGTATACATTGCAACATGCTTGTTTCCAAACCACACCGCGCAGATCTCCGTTATATTCATGCATGCATGGGTTTCAAACATCATGATCTCTTATTCAAATATTTGAATTCAACTTTACATTGATTATGACCTCACCTAGTATTTTACACCCACACATTGGTCTTCTCTTTATAATTGTACCACTAACTTTCTCTCGTGCATGCATGCACACACACTACCAGTCGGCATTATCCATCGCACACATGCAATATTTTTCTTCAGGTCGGTCTCCCATGAAGGCACACACACACATCCCCCTCTCCATCATATCGGGCATTCTTTATCTCTGACGTTCATGCACAACGATCGATGTTCCTCTATGTGTGTGTATAGCTTGGTCTTTCATAGTTTTCCACATAAACCGATCAATCTATATATCTAGTGAGGTCTCACCCTCTTTCCCACGTCCACATCAATCAATCTATACCTCTCTATATAGGATTACATATATAGCTAATACACCCACATTAATTATATATCCGATGCCCCCCTCTCATCATCCATGCCTTCTGCTTCATCTCTCAGACGCGCACACAATGGCCAAGACAGGGGGTAGCAAGGGCCCTCCCCCCCTAACAGCACTATATATCGAAGCTAATATGAATGTGATAATTAGACAATTGCTGGTAAAAATGGTTTAAGTTGATGAATTGGCCCTCCTCGTAAAGGATTAGCAATGCTTGGCCCCTAGCTCATGGGACATTTTTCATGGCTCCGCCACTGCGTGCAATAGTGCACGTTCTCGCCGCCTCTCTCTAAATATTGATCTCGCAGTTGTGCACTCCTTCATAGTCTCCCTCCACTCGGCCCCTCGCCCTCGCACCATCTTCTAGCCCCCCACCGGATTTTGCCACATGTACAATCTAGAAGACTCCATGGTTGAACTTAAGTATAATGCACAAATCTCAAAACAACAATGGTTCTCCTTTGTTCTAGAATCTTCCGTATCATAACTGCCCAAACTTTTTTTCTAGTTGAATTGCCATTCTTTGTTTGTACTTTATGCTTTACAACGCACAATTCCATGAATCATAAAATAGATTAAGGGCTTCTTTGATTCAAAGGATTCTCGAAGGAATTTTGGAGGATTCTAATCCTTAGGAATTTTTCCTATCTTGGTTGTTCGATTCGTAGGATTGTAAACCATAGGAATTTTTTCATATGATTCATTTGCACTAGATTTCATAGGAAACATCCAATCCACTCAAACCTCTTTGGAAGAATTCTGCGTTTTTTTATGCACAATCAAACACTCATACCATCCTGTAGGATTCAAGACGACATTCCACTCTAATCCCATGTTCTTCCTATTCCCGCGTTTTGGAAATCCTACGAATCAAAGAGGCCCTAGGTTTTTTATAAAAACTAATTGATTTTGAATGAGATGAACTATAAGAATTAAACGAAGGTCTACATCAGGCATATATGACTCAGAGCTTACATGCTACAGTGTGGTATTTATTCGTAATTTGGTTGCCAAATCTGACACGTGCAATGCATGTGTACCTTACTAGTACTCCGAGCGTGTGCAAAACACAATGGCACGCTACACAGTGTCTCTCTTACAGTTCATGAAGCCACGTGGGCACGTGGAACATGTGGAGGTGTTGTCGTGACATCCTTGTGTGGATTGATCACAGTGACGTGCTGCTGGTTCCAGAACAATGTACTCGTCCTCCCTGAGCCGCACTGGTGGTACATGCACGAAGCGAATATGTGCACGCATGCCACGCACGCACTCATTCGCTCGCACGCACACGCGGGTACACAGGTGGACGCAATTTTGTACCAAGATCCACCACATGTGATAATTTGACGCGTGTAAAGTCCTTCACTTCATTGATGGTCAAGTAATATAGCGCATGCAAATTGAGTGGACGTGAGGGCAGAAGAAAGACATTACTACTCCACTGCGGGCATGCGAGTAGTTAAATCATGGGTTGCTAGTAGTACTTCCATTGGTCTCCTTCGTATTTTGTGCCAATTTTTGACAGTAACATAATATTTACGCATCTGAGCAGTGCAGTCTACTTGAAATTTATGTTCCACTAAACTCATAGGGAGCCGTTTCAGGCCTCGAAACCAAAAACCATCAATTAATCTTTACCTTGTTCCCATCACATTCGAAAGTACTAGTGCTACAATTAAGTGCAAGCCTGCTCACACCTACTAGTACGTACCAAACCTAAACGTGTTCCCACTATGGAGGTTTTAGTACTAGTGCTAGTACTTAGGTTATAAAAAGGGGAACTACCTAACCGAAAATGACTGCACAATCCTCCTCAACTCATCATCCACAAGAATCAATCAAGCCATAGCCAGCGTGAGTTCTGGGTCGAGAGATTTCCACTAGGGAGAGGTGAGCATGGAAGAGGAAGCATGAGAGATGTCCCGCCTCGCCGTGAAAGCAGCCAACATGTCCAGCCGCGCAGCAGTAGCAGCACAGAGGTTCCGTCGCACCGCCGAAGCAACACGGAGGTACCGCCGCGCCGTCGATGTAGCAGACTGGTCCGGCCACGCCACGGAAGCAGCAGAGATGTCCCGCTGCGTAGCTGAAGCAGCAGAGAGGTCCCGCCGCGCCGCGGTGGCCTGGGAAAATTTCTCGTGGGCAGGCAAGGACTCTTACAGGCGCATGCATGCGATCTCCCATAGCCAGATGGATCAGATCTCCGACTGGGCGAGGATGCAGGACGAGGCTGCCAGTGTCATCCGACAACTCGGGGAGGGCAATGCGAAGCTCCAGGGCGAGCGCGACCTGCTGAGGGCGAAGGTCGCCAGAAGGGCAAAGCAGGAGGAGGAGACTGCTGTCGTGTTGCAGAGGACAGACGTCATCATCATGAAACTTATGGATGAGAATGCCATGCTCCGCATCGAGCGCAACAGGCTAGTGGAGGAATCCATTGATGCTGCCAAGCAGCGTATTAAGGACATGAAACTGATGAAAGAGATCATCGCCCGCTGCGAGAACTAGTTTCCGCGACCTGCAGCGCATAAAGAAAGTAGAGATCATCGAGCCAGATCATTGTATGTGTCTTCCTTCTTCTTTTGCCCTTGTGTATTTCGGGCGTAGCCGCATGTGGCTTTTTTAATTATCTTCCTAATTATGTAAGACAATTATTATCTACTCCCATTGTCCTTATATATATTCATCAGTCTTGCTATAAGTCGCAGTAGATGCTATATAGGTCTGTCGGATCTTACACCAAGATCCGTGCAAAATGTTCTTTTCTGATTTTCTTTTTTCTCTCTTAAATTTCAGTCGAGTGAGACATTGCCACGCCGTTAAACAGAAGCTTGGGCGCCATTAATGGTACCTTGGGAGAGAGGTGGACGGCAGATGGAGGTCAAAGGGCTCTCCTCCCGATAAGCATGCGCAGGGGTCTGATCGCACGCCTCACGTACTCAAATAGCTACCCTGCATGGCGCCTCCTAGCTAATAAAAAAAGGGGACGCATGGCGGCACGTAAATGGTAAATAGAACGCCCACGGTTTCAATAATACTTGTGTTTCCGATTGTAACGTGACAACACTTGTTCCAAAATGACTTTGTTGATTGTTAAATGGTGGCTTCGCAAATATGTAAAGAAATTAGCATACCTATTTAATTCTTGGGTTCTTATTATTTATGCCACTAGTTGTGTATCACTACTCAGTTTTGCCATTAGAAGTTACAACTACTCAAAAAATGCCATCGATCCGTGAGATGCCTGCTCAAAAATGCAATTAGATATCTAAAAAATGCCATCGTTAAGTTAGATGTTTGCTCAGAAATGCCATTAGACATTGTTATTTTCACGTCAAACCCGTTGACCATGTTACATGACAAAAATAAGCCGATTCTCACAATGATAAGTTAATGGTGTCCAGCACAACACACCCCTCAAATAAAACTAAGCACCCTGGAATTCTTTGACAAAACTAAGCACCCTGAAATTCTTTGACAACTAAACTGCTGGCTATATGATGTTGGCCATATATATTGTACGTATATAATGTCAAGAAACGAGTGGTAGTACTATACCAACTAAAAGATGAAATGTACGAAATATAACGAGAAGAAACATAACATAGTTCTGCTGGGGGCTCAGCACAACACACCCCTCAAATAAAACTAAGCACACCAGAAATTAAACTAAGCAACTAATCCGGTAGACACTGCATTAGAACCACCATGAGCAACGACACTGCCACCTTACTCGGAGTCCTCGTCCACGTCCTCGACTTCGTCCTTGTCCCTCTTCCTCTTGGGCGATACTTCTTTGCTTGAACCGCACACTTGGCTCTTGCTCTTCATCCAACCCTTGTAGATATTGAAACAAAGGTAGCCATCCATTGCAGCGTAGTGGATGTGGTCTATATCTAGTACATTCCACTGCCATGCATGACGATGAAACGTGTACGGAGGTTTCTTAGTACCGTACGAAGGATGAACCATGGCTCCTGCCAGGGTCAGCATTGAAGGCTGATCAAGGGAGGGCACCAGCCCTTCCTTCCTACATACGAGGCCTATCCGACCCAGGATTTCCTTGTCGTTCCTAAAGTCTACAGTAACGAATTTGACTCGGCCGCCCTTGAGGAACTTCTTAAATTCCTCGCACTCAATGTCGGCATGGCATATGTGGTAGACCAAGCATAAGTCATGCACGCAAACCTGGATCACGGCGGGCTTCTTCTTCTCTGCCTCCTTTAGTTTCTTCTCGCTTCCCAGGACTGTGGTGTACTCAACATCTAGCCCAGCGACCCACTCATCATTTGAGTTTTCGAACATGCGTTTGAAGCGAGCAAGGCATTCTTTCACCGTTGCGGAAGAACGGGTGTAGATGACGTCGAACTCATCGCCGGTGATGGTTCTAACCTTGTACTCACCGCCGATCATGGAGATTTGGGACGCCATGGATTTGGGAGGAGGGTTAGGATTAGTGGAACTGCCGTAATGTGAAAGGACGGGACGACTAGGAGCGGTTTATCGATTGTAAAAATGTCGAGTGGGGGGCGCGTGCGAATGGCAGGGTAGTGGCTTGCCTGGTGGATAAATGGATTCATGCACAGTACTATGGGGGCCCAATTAGATGTCATGTCTACTCGACGCCCAATTAAATGGCTTTCGATGTCATGTCAAGCGTCGGGAAAATTACAGGTGATACGAAGCTTTCCATTCTCCCATGATACGGGCTTCCGAGAGCCCTTGGATCTGAGATCGAACGGTTGCATGGCGTGATTCTAGACCTATGGGTGAATATCCTATCCTGGAGGGTTATTCTGCAAATTTTCAGCAACTTAGCATGCGACCGTTCGATCTCAGATCCAAGGGCTGCCAGCAGCCCGTATCATGGTCGCGCCTACCACGATCCGTCGCCTCGCTCGCGCGGTCGCGCCCTTGGAGATTTAACACGGTGCGTTAGGCTATCTGATGTTGGCATGTCATACATAGTCATCACTTAGTCACTCATACAACAAGGTTAGCTATAAGGTTGGCTATAAGAGTATTTTTTGTTTACTTCTCTCTATCTCTTTCTTCGTAGTATTTATTGCATTTGCCAAGGAGTGACCTCTTCCAATGAAATGGTGCTTAGATGAGGTGCTATGGGCATTAAATGGCTTAGCAACTCAAGTCCCCAATGCATAGGTGCTTAGTTTTTTGTTGCTAAGTTTGCTTCATCTAGGTACACGCGCTTATCACCGTTTCTTCCTGGGGTCACCAAACTAGTCTCTCTCTTCTTAATTAACTTGCCACATCAGACTTTATGCCTATGTGGCAGGCTTAGCACCTGTAGGATCAAGTACAATAGTGGGCTATAAGCCCGCTTTACATGGCATTTTTGCATATGTGGGGGAAAGAGGCAAGGAAAAAGTGGAGGAGTGGGCTCTCAAGCAAGAGCCAGCCTCTACATGGTGGAGCATCGGGAGAGGCACCTGTATGGAGGTGGTCAGGAATCGGGAGACTCAAGCCGGTCGTAGCGCCGCAGTTAAAATGATAATGGCAAGTCAAATCACTCGGGCCCCACCTGTCCAGCAGTAACTCACTGTCAAATCACACAGCCCTACGTTTGCAGCAGCCTACTCCCTCATCTTCTCCGTCTCTGTCGAACCGACTAGGCGGAACTGCCCTCCGCCTACCGCGCGGGAAAAGCCCCGCCCTCGACTTTTAAATAGTACAGTATACTAATTTTGTATCCATGGATTGCGCCATGGAGCAAAGCCTCAAGAAAACGATAGTACACATGTATGGAGTATACAGCACGCCTGTCGCATTTGCGTCGCACCCCAGACGGTCGGTTGGTCTGGCATGCCGCTCACCGAATGGAACGCGCGTCATATTGCGTTTGCACACACATGTGGGACCGCAATTGAGAATCGACCATAGGCACACTCCCGGACCCCGCAAGTCGGCTGAGTTAATAGAAGTACATACTCCACCTTAGTACCTGGACGATCCCTGCAAGACACGAAAGATCAGTTCGTCCATGCAAGTGACCAGACTCTAGCATACACGCCTGGATTGGCTATCGTCTACATATCGTGCAGGTTGTGTTGTACAGGGCTGTAGTTCTGGTGAGAAATCTAAAAAAAGGTTTCTTGTCATCTCGTAAAATTAGGTGTGATGTGCTTCGGATCACTGCGAGGGTTAAACAGTGACAACTGAGTTGGGCTCATTGGGGGCACATGCACGAAGACTACTCGGCTGCCATCTAGGTCAAGTGGCTATGTTAAAATAGACATTGATGACCCACAAGTATAGGGGATCTATCGTAGTCCTTTCGATAAGTAAGAGTGTCGAACCCAACGAGGAGCAGAAGGAAATGATAAGCGGTTTCCAGCAAGGTATTCTCTGCAAGTACTGAAATAAGTGGTAACAGATAGTTTTGTGATAGGATAATTTGTAACGAGCAACAAGTAACAAAAGTAAATAAAGTGCAGCAAGGTGGCCCAATCCTTTTTGTAGCAAAGGACAAGCCTGGACAAACTCTTATATAGAGAAAAGCGCTCCCGAGGACACATGGGAATATCGTCAAGCTAGTTTTCATCACGCTCATATGATTCGCGTTCGGTACTTTGATAATTTGGTATGTGGGTGGACCGGTGCTTGGGTACTGTCCTTACTTGGACAAGCATCCCACTTATGATTAACCTCTATTGCAAGCATCCGCAACTACAACAAAAGTATTAAGGTAAACCTAACCATAGCATGAAACATATGGATCCAAATCAGCCCCTTACGAAGCAACGCATAAACTAGGGTTTAAGCTTCTGTCACTCTAGCAACCCATCATCTACTTATTACTTCCCAATGCCTTCCTCTAGGCCCAAATAATGGTGAAGTGTCATGTAGTCGACGTTCACATAACACCACTAGAGGAGAGACAACATACATCTCATCAAAATATCGAACGAATACCAAATTCACATGACTACTAATAGCAAGACTTCTCCCATGTCCTCAGGAACAAAAGTAACTACTCACAAAGCATAAACATGTTCATAATCAGAGGGGTATTAATATGCATATAGGATCTGAACATATGATCTTCCACCAATAAACCAACTAGCATCAACTACAAGGAGTAATTAACACTACTAGCAACCTACTAGCACCAATCCCGGACTTGGAGACAAGAATTGGATACAAGAGATGAACTAGGGTTTTGAGAGGAGATGGTGCTGATGAAGATGTTGATGGAGATTGCCCTCTCCTCCGATGAGAGGAGCATTGGTGATGACGATGGCGATGATTTCCCCCTCCGGGAGGGAAGTTTCCCCGGCAGAACAGGCTCCGCAGAGCCCTAGATTGGTTCCGCCAAGGTTCCGCCTCGTGGCGGCGGAGTTTCGTCCGAGAAGATGGCTTCTTATTTTTTTTTCCCATCGAAAGACTTCATATAGCAGAAGATGGCCACGGAGGGCCACCAGGGGGCCCACGAGGTAGGGGCGCGCCCCCACCCTCGTGGGCAGGGTGTGGCCCCCCTGGTGAATTCTTCCGCTGAGTATTTTTTATATATTCTGAAAACGTCTTCCGTGAAGTTTCAGGACTTTTGGAGCTGTGCAGAATAGGTCTCTAATATTTGCTCCTTTTCCAGCCCAGAATCCCAGCTGCCGGCATTCTCCCTCTTTATGTAAACCTTGTAAAATAAGAGAGAATAGGCATAAGTATTGTGACATAATGTGTAATAACAGCCCATAATGCAATAAATATCGATATAAAAGCATGATGCAAAATGGACGTATCAACTCCCCCAAGCTTAGACCTCGCTTGTCCTCAAGCGAAAAGCCGAAATCGAAAAATATGTCCACATGTTTAGAGATAGAGGTGTCGATAAAAATAAAATATGGACATGAGGGCATCATGATCATTCTTAGAACATCAACTTATATAATTCTTGCCATATGATTTCTTATGCTAGAGTAACAATTCAATCACAATCTCAAGTATGAATAGTAAACTTCATTGAAAACTAACAAACTATAATCTCAGTCATTGGAGCAATTGCAATTTATCATAACATAGGAAAGAGTCAGTGTATAAGAGCTTTTCAGCAAGTCCACATACTCAACTATCATATAGTCTTTCACAATTGTTGACATGCAATACTTATGGGTATGGAGTTTTAATCGGACACAGAGAAAGATAGGGGCTTATAATTTTGCCTCCCAACGTTTTACCTCAAGGGTAATGTTAACAATAATAGTTCATGAAAACTCACATCCAATTAGGCATATATACCAGGATCTTTCCAACATACCGTGCTTGCCAAAGGATAAAAGGTAAAAAGGAAGGGTGAAGATCACCATGACTCTTATGCAAGGTAGGAGATAAAAGTAAAAGATAGGACCTTCGCAGAGGGAAGCAGAGGTCGTCATGCCCTTTTATGGTTGGATGCACAAAATCTTAATGCGCAAGAACGTCACTTTATATTGCCACTTGTGATATGGACCTTTATTATGCAGTCTGTCGCCTTTATTTCTTCCATATCACACGATCGTATAAAGCTTATTTTCTCCCACACTAATAATTCATACATATTTAGAGAGCAATTTTTATTGCTTGCACCGGTGACAACTTACTTGGAGGATCTTACTCAATCCATAGGTAGGTATGGTGGACTCTCATGGCAAGACTGGTTTAATGGTATTTGGAAGCACAAGTAGTATATCTACTTGGTGCGATGAATTTGGCTAGCATGAGGGGGAAAGGCAAGCTCAACATGTTGGATGATCCATGACAATATAATTTATCTCACATGTAAGAAAACATAACTCATTACGTTGTCTTCCTTGTCCAACATCAACTCTTTAGCATGTCATATTTTAATGAGTGCTCACAATCATAAAAGATGTCCAAGATAGTATATCTATATGTGAAGACCTCTCTTTCTTTATTACATCCCATTAATTGCAATGATGACCAAAACTATGTTTGTCAACCCTCAACAACTTTTATTCATCATACTTTTTCTATGTGAGCTCATTACTCTCCATAAGATTCACATGATCTCTTTGTTTCTTTTTATTTCTTTCTCTTTTGTTTTATTCACTTAGGATCATGGCAAAATAATCAAGCCCTTGACTCAACACTAATCTTTATTATATAGCTCATGGACTCGATTACATAGAAGGATTTATAAAGCAAAACTCACAACTAGATCATACTAAAAACTTTTATTCTACTAGATCAAAATATTACCCAAAGGATCGAACTAAGAAAAACGGTAGAGATAAAAGTGATGGTGATACGATACCGGGCACTCCCCAAGCTTGGCAGTTGCCAAGGGGAGTGCCCATACCAGATACTCAATTCTTCTTTGTTGGTGGAGAAAGGTGGATGGTTTTTTGATGGCGTAGGCTTGTCGTCCTTCTTCCAAGGCATAGGCTCACCATCATAGAAGGATGATCGAGTCTCCTGAAACCTCAAATCTGCAGCCAAACTCATCCTCTTGAATCTATATTCATACTCACAGTTTTGATTTTGCAGGTCATAGATCTGGGCTTGGAGGTGCTCGTTTTTCTCATGAAGCTTGAAGATGGCCTCCCCAATGTCCTTGACGTCCAGCTTGTGGTTGTTGGTGAACTCCGTGATCATAATGTGATTGGAATCGAGTCCACGCTCCACCATCTCCTGACACTTGAAAACTTCTTGCTCCAATGCCTCGAGCCTTGCCTCCGTGCTTCCGGTCTTCCTTGGTCCCTCAGCATCGCGGATGTGCAACAACCCCTCATGCATCTCAATGGTTTGAGGGTGTTGCAGCACTTCTGCGAGGTAGGGGTTGATGACCTTCTCGAAGAACTGGTCCTTGGGGGCACTTGAAGACGACATGATGACCTGGATCTGTCAGAAAAACAGCTCGAAACAAAAATAGGAGATTTTGCGTGATACGGGAGTCAAAACCCCGGGAGATTATATAATGAATTTTTACCGACCAAAATACGTGTCGTGTAAGAAAACGGAGTCCGGAAGCACGAGGTGCCCACGAGGTAGGGGGGCGCCCAGGGGGTAGGGCGCGCCCTCCACCCTCGTGGAGCCCTCGTGTCCTTCCCGGACTGCTTCTTATTTTTCTATTTTTCTAAATATTCCAAAACGGAGAAATATTGCCTTAAAAACTGTTTTGGAGTCGGTTTACTTACCGTACCACATACCTATTCCTTTTCGGAGTCTGAAACGTTCCGGAAAGTGTCCCTTATGTATTCCTCCGGGGTTACGGTTTCAATAACATTTATGGGATTACCTGAGATATAATGTTTGATTCTTTGACCGTTCACCACCTTCGGATTTGTGCCTTCGAAGTTGTTGATTTTTATGGCACCGGAACGATAGACCTCCTCGATAACGTAAGGACCTTCCCATTTGGAGAGAAGTTTTCCTGCAAAAAATCTTAAACGAGAGTTGTATAGCAATACATAATCACCTACATTAAACTCACGCTTTTTGTATCTTTTGTCATGCCATCTTTTAACTTTTTCTTTAAACAACTTGGCATTTTCGTAGGCTTGGGTTCTCCATTCATCAAGTGAATTAATATCAAAGAACCTCTTCTCACCATCAAGTTTAAAATCATAATTTAATTCTTTAATAGCCCAATAAGCCTTGTGTTCTAGTTCGAGAGGTAATTGACATGCTTTTCCATAGACCATTTTATACGGAGACATACCCATAGGATTTTTATATGCAGTTCTATAGGCCCATAATGCATCATCAAGTTTCTTGGACCAATTCTTTCTGGACCTATTAACAGTCTTTTGCAAAATTAATTTGAGTTCTCTATTACTGAATTCTACTTGACCACTAGACTGAGGGTGATAAGGGGATGCAATTCTATGATTAACATCATATTTAGCAAGCATTTTACGGAAAGCACCATGAATAAAATGTGAACCACTGTCAGTCATTAAATATCTAGGGACTTCCAAATCTTGGAAAAATAACTTCTTTAAGCATTTTAATAGAAGTGTTATGATCAGCACTACTAGTTGGAATAGCTTCTACCCACTTAGTAACGTAATCAACAACAACTAAAATATGTGTATATCCATTAGAGGAAGGAAAAGGTCCCATATAGTCAAAGCCCCAAACATCAAATGGTTCAATAACGAGTGAATAGTTCATAGGCATTTCTTGACGTCTACTAATATTACCAATTCTTTGACATTCATCACAAGATAAGACAAACTTACGGGCATCTTTGAAGAGAGTAGGCCAATAAAAACCAGATTGCAATACCTTATGTGCAGTTCTATCTCAGCATGGTGTCCTCCATAAGCTTCGGAGTGACACTTGCGTAGGATCTGTTCCTGTTCATGCTCAGGTACACAACGTCTAATAACACCATCTACTCCTTCTTTATAAAGATGTGGGTCATCCCAAAAGTAATGCCTCAAATCATAGAAGAACTTTTTCTTTTGCTGGTATGTGAAACTAGGTGGTATAAACTTAGCAACAATGTAATTAGCATAATCAGCATACCATGGAGCAGTATGAGAAGCATTTATGACATTTAATTGCTCATCAGGAAAGCTATCATCAATAGGAAGTGGGTC
This sequence comes from Triticum urartu, assembly GCF_003073215.2. Lineage (NCBI taxonomy): Eukaryota > Viridiplantae > Streptophyta > Magnoliopsida > Poales > Poaceae > Triticum > Triticum urartu. The sequence continues at coordinate 73,361,301 of NC_053022.1, read as the reverse complement.
ATCAAGCACATTTTCTAACCTAGACAAGTTGTCTGCAAACGGGGTTCTCAGCTCCCTTTCTATCAACAATATGTAAGTCAAATTCTTGTAGCAAGAGAACCCATCTAATAAGTCTAGGTTTAGCATCTTTCTTTTCAGAGATATTTAATAGCAGCATGATCAGTGTGAATAGTTACTTTTAGAATCAACAATATAAGGTCTGAACTTATCACAAGCAAATACAACTGCTAAGAATTCTTTTTCAGTAGTTAGCATAATTTGTTTGAGCATTGTCTAGGGTTTTACTAGCATATTGAATAAAGTTTAATTTCTTATCAACTCTTTTCCCTAGAACAGCACCTACGACATAATCACTAGCATCACACATAATTTCAAAGGGTAAATTCCAATCAGGTGGCTGAACAATAGGTGCAGAGATCAATGCTTTCTTAAGTATTTCAAATGCTTCTACACAATCATCATCAAAGACAAATGGTATATCTTTTTGTAATAAATTAGTCAGAGGCCGAGAAATTTTTGAGAAGTCCTTAATGAACCTCCTATAAAATCCGGCGTGACCAAGGAAACTTCTTATACCTTTGATGTCCTTGGGGCATGGCATCTTTTCAATAGCATCAACCTTGGCTTTATCAACTTCAATACCTCTTTCAGAAACTTTATGCCCCAAGACAATACCTTCATTAACCATAAAGTGGCACTTTTCCCAATTCAAGACAAGATTAGTTTCTTCACATCTCTGCAAAACTCGATCAAGGTTGCTCAAGCAATCATCAAAAGAAGATCCATAGACGGAGAAATCATCCATGAAAACCTCACAAATCTTTTCACAAAAGTCAGAGAATATAGCCATCATGCATCTTTGAAAGGTAGCAGGTGCATTACATAAACCAAAAGGCATACGTCTATAAGCAAAAGTACCAAAAGGGCAAGTAAAAGTAGTCTTTGATTGATCCTTGGCTAACACAGTATTTGAGAGAAACCAGAATAACCATCTAGAAAGCAAAAATGTGTATGTTTGGATAATCTTTCTAGCATTTGATCGATAAAAGGTAAGGGGTAATGATCCTTTTTAGTGGCCTTATTTAATTTGCGGAAATCAATTACCATCCTATAACCTGTAATAATTCTTTGAGAAATCAGTTCATCTTTATCATTAGGAATGACAGTAATACCTCCCTTCTTAGGGACACAATGGACATGACTTACCCACTGACTATCAGCAATGGGATAAATTATACCTGCCTCAAGGAGCTTTAGTATTTCCTTTCTTACCACTTCCTTCATTTTAGGATTCAGCCGTCGTTGATGATCACGAACTGGTTTAGCATCTTCTTCCAAATTTATTTTATGTTGACATAGAGTGGGACTAATGCCCTTAAGATCATCAAGAGTATACCCAATAGCAGCAACGGTGCTTCTTCAGAGTTTTCAATAATCTCTCTTCCTCATGCTCTGAAAGGTTAGCACTAATAATAACAAGATATATCTTTTTCTCATCAAGATAAGCATATTTAAGAGTAGCAACAGTTTAAGCTCAAACACGGGATCACCCTTGGGTGGAGGAGGATCCCCTAGGATTTCAATAGGCAAATTGTGTTTCAGAATAGGTTCATGTTTAAAGAATACTTCATCTATTTCCCTTCTTTCATTCATAAACATATCATTTTCATGGTCTAGCAAATATTGTTCTAAAGGATCACTAGGAGGTACGGCAATAGAAGCAAGACCAATAATTTCATCCTTACTAGGTAATTCTTCTTCACGGTGTTGTCTACTAAATTTAGAGAAATTAAATTCATGAGACATATCATCTAAACCGATAGTAACAACATCCTTTTTGCAATCTATCTTAGCATTAATAGTGTTTAAGAAGGGTCTACCAAATATAATGGGACAAAAGCTATCTTGTGGGGAACCAAGAACAAGAAAATCAGCAGGATATTTAGTTTTCCCACACAAGACTTCAACATCTCTAACAATTCCCATTGGTGAAATAGTATCTCTATTGGCAAGTTTAATTGTGACATCAATATCTTCTATCTCAGCAGGTGCAATATCATGCATAATTTCTTTGTATAAGTCGAAGGTATTGCACTAGCACTAGCACCCATATCACATAAGCCATGATAACAATGATCTCCTATTTTAACAGAAATAACAGGCATGCCTACCACAGGTCTGTTTTTATCTTTTG